>NW_026606320.1:207500-261123 GCF_029834395.1 Sorex fumeus | reverse complement strand
ACATCGGTCTGACTGACCTTCCTCGGCCACTCAGCATCAGCCTTGCCCTCTCCCACTGTCCCCAGAAGCCCTGCTGGCTTCACCCTCCACTCACTCTCAGGGGTCAAGTGCAGTGAAAAAGTCCCCTTGACTTCCTCCACCTCCTTCCCCCCTCACTTTTCCTGGCTTGGCTCTGCCTTTCTCGGGACATCCAGCCAGCCAGCTGGTCCCTCCTCCTCCTCTCTCCTCCTCTCCTCCTCCTCCTCTCCTCTTCCTCCTCCTCATCATCATCCAGCCAGCCACCTGGTCCTCCTCTTCTCCTCCTCCTCTCCTCCTCCTCCTCCTCCTCCTCCTCCTCTTCTCCTCCACCTCCTCCCTCCTCATCCCTCATCTAGCCAGCCACCTGGTCCTCCCCCTCCTCCTCCTCCTCCTCCTCCTCCTCTTCATCCTCTTCCTCCTCCTCCACCACATTCCTCCTCCCCTCCTCCTCCTCCTCTTCCTCCTCCTCTTCCGCTTCCTCCTCCTCCTCATCCAGCCAGCCACCTGGTCCTCTTCCTCCTCCTTCTCATCCTCCTCCTCCTCCTTCTCATCCTCCTCCTCCCTCCTCCTTCTCATCCTCCTCCTCCTCCTCCTTCTCTTCCTCTCCTCCTCCCCCTCCCTCCTCCAGGAAAGCCCTCCTTCCTGCGAGGGATGCATGCCCCCGCCCACCGTGTCCACTTGAGAGGGCTCCAGAAAGCCTGGCTGCTGTGGGGGGAGGCGGCACCTTGCAAGCAGGGGGAAGCCGCACGTCCTGGCCGTCCACGGCCACGCTGCCGCCATGCTTCAGCTTCACCACGCTGTGGGGCAGGCCGGGGCAGGCGGACGGTAGCTGACGCGAGTGCAGGACGGCGTCGGGATCGTCAGCACACTGCGGGGAGAGGGGCGGGCAGGGGAGAGGAGAGGAGGTCACTCAGGGAGAGATGGGGAGCTGAGGGAGGGAGGCCCTGAGCGTCAGTGACACATCCCGAACCCTGACGCCCGAGGGCCTGTCTCAGGGGCCGGCACCAGCTGTACGGAAAGTTCCGGGGAGCAGAGCCCCCTCGAAGAGAGGGACAAGGAAGCCTTCGCTGGACCTTGCTGAGACCGGCAGCTCCTGGGCCTTTCCCATGTCCATCTGGCCCTCCTTCCTTCCTCCCCTCCCTTCCTTCCGTTCCTCCTTCCTTCCTTTCCTCCTTCCTTTCGTTCCTTCTTCCTTCCTCCCTCCCTTCCTTCCTCCTTCCTTCCTTTCCTCCTTCCTTTCTTTCCTTCTTCCTTCCCTCCCTCCCTTCCTTCCTCCTTCCTTCCTTTCCTCCTTCCTTTCTTTCCTTCTTCCTTCCTCCCTCCCTTCCTTCCTCCTTCCTTCCTTTCCTCCTTCCTTCCTTCCTTCCTTCCTCCCTCCCTCTCTCCCCTCCTCCCCTCCCTTCCTCCTCCTTCCTTCCTTCCTTCCTTCCTTCCTCTCCGTCCTTCCTTCCTTCCCTCCTTCCCTCCCTCCCTCCTTCCTCCCTCCTCCATCCCTTCCTTCCTTCCTCCCTCCCTCCTTCCTTCCTTTCCTTCCTTCCCTCCTTTCTTCCTTCCTTCCTTCCTTCCTCCTCCTTCCTCCATCTCTCCCCTCCCTTCCTTTTCTTTTCTTTCTTCCTTTTTTTTCTTTTCCTCTCTCTCTGTCTCTCTCTCTCTGTCTCTGTCTCTGTCCCTCTCTCTCCATCGCTCTCTCTGTTGGGGTAAGGAATCGGGGAACACCTAGCGGTCTCCAGGGGCTGCTCCTGGCTGTGCCCAGGGGTCACTCCTGATGCTGCTCGGGCCTCCTGTATGCCAAGCAGGTTGCACTGTCTCTCCAACCTTTTTCTTTTGCAGAGGGAAAGGGAGCTGGGGGGCCACACCCAGCGGTGCTCAGGGCTTACTCCTGCCTCTGTGCTCAGGGATCTTTCTCCGCAAGGCTCAGGGGATCCTCCGAGGGGCCAGGGCAGGGGCCAGGACAGGCTGTGTGCGAGGCAAATGTCTCCTTCTCCCTGCCTCGGGCCTGTCCTGTCTGGCCCATCCTCCCGTCCCCAGGCCTGTGGGTTTGGCTCCTCCAGGTGTGACCCAGAAGTCACCCACCCCACCCCACAGCTCACCTGCACTGTCTCGATCATGATGGAGAAGGCCTGGTGGCGGCAGTCGCGGGCCAGCAGGTACTGGCAGATGCCGCTGAAGGTGAAGTGTCTGTTGTCAAAGGTTTTGAAGTGGGACTGTCCCGTGACGAGGCACTCCCCTGGGGACAGAGCAGAGGCCACCGTGGAAAATGAAGGGGGCATCTCCCCGACCAGGAAACCCGCAGGTGTCCTGGCCCCTACCCTGACCTTCAGACCCATTAGAGTCGGCGCCAGTTTGCGGCCTCCTTGGGCTGAGGGGGACTAGCAACTCCAGGCAGCAATGGCCGGGTCCAGCCATGGGGCCACCCCGACTCAATCTCCCAGCTCCTGGCTCTCGGGCTTCCCTCCACTCCCTTCCCCCCTCCCTGGTGGCTCTGCAGGGCACTCGGGGTCCACTGAATGAGCACTTGCCCAGGACAAAGCTGTTCTCTGCATCGTTGGGGCCCCCGGGACAGCTGCCCCAATACGGAAAGGAGCAGGAGAAGCCGGAGTGATAGCACAGCGGGGAGGGGCGTTTGCCTTGCACGTGGCCGACCCAGATTCAATCCCCCGCCATCCCATAGAGTCCCCCCAAGCACCGCCAGGAGTAATTCCTGAGTGCAGAGCCAGGAGGAACCCCCCCGAGCGAGCATCACCGGGTGTGACCCCAAAAAGCAAAAATAAAACAAGACTTGGGGCTGGAGAAATAGCACAACGGGTGGGGCGTTTGCCTTGCACGCGGCCAACCCGGGTTCGATTCCCAGCATCCCATATGGTCCCCTGAGCACCGCCAGGAGTAACTCCTGAGTGCAGAGCCAGGAGGAACCCCTGTGCATCACCGGGTGTGACCCAAAAAGCAAAAATAAATAAATAAATAAAAATAAAACAAAACTTTAAAACCAAAGCACTGTGAGGAGAAACAGAATCTGCCTCCCCACCCCCCCCCACACACACAGAGTGCCCCTCCCTGAAAGGAAAGCGCAGGAGGAGGAGGGGTGTGTATGGGGCGCGGGCGGGGGTCTCTCCCCAGTGGGTGAAAATCAGAGGGAGCCAGCAATGGAGCTGGAAAGCACTGGAATCCCCAGCTTGAGGTCACAGGAAGTCCCCTGGCCGCTGTTCAGAAGCCCCCAGGATTCTGCAAACAGTCTCCAGGCCTTTGAGTTTCAAATCTTGACCCAGGTGCAATGAAATGGGTGGGACCTTCCCCGTAACCTCCCTCCCTTTCCTCCCAAGCCCTCTTATCTGAGGAAGGACTTGGCCTGCTCTGAGCTCTGACAATGCCCAGGAAAAGAGGGGTCATCCAGAAATGGGCCAACACCCCAAAGTCAAATCCTCCAGGCAAGGCCCTGAGACTTTGATCCAATGTGCCGCTCGTTAATCCTCCCAACCCTCCCCCAAGCCTCCCACCACCACCACCACCTCCCCCCACCCACTCCTGTAAATCTGGGTTCCAGAGTCTCTGGGGAATTCAAAGTCTGAAGATGGGATTGAGCTTATCTCCCGGGCACGATGGAGGTGAGAGAACAGGGAATAAGGATGGGTGGGCGCAGGGAACAGTCGTGGCCCCCAGAGCTGGACCTATAGCTAGTCTCCTAGCCTCTGTCTGCCCACCGAAAGACACCCGGCCAGCCCCTTCCAGGGCAAATCATGGATTGGCCAAAGGCAGCCCCCAGCCAGGCATGCCCACACCTTAGCAGAAGAGGCGAGCACGGTGGTGCCGGCCACGGTTGGCCTGGGGAGCAGCCAAAGGAAGCCAGGAGGGAGCCAGCTTCTGACCTCCTAGAAAATGCAGGTCCCTATGATCCAGCAATACCAATTCTGGGAATAAACCCCGAGGGTGCAAAAAAGCAGCACAGAAATGACATCTGCACCTGTATATTCATTGCAGCACTGTTCACAATAGTCAGGATCTGAAAACAACCCGAGTGCCAGAGAACAGACGACTGGTTAAAGAAAACTTGGTACATCAACACAGTGGAATACTACGCAGCTGTTAGAAAAGACGAAGTTATTAAATTTTCTTATAAGTGATGGTCATGGGGAATATCATGCTAAGTGAAATGACCAGAAAGAGAGGGACAGACATAGAAGGACCGCACTCATTTGTGGAATATAAAATAACATAATATGAAACTGACACCCAAGAAAGAGAGAGAGGGGGGGAGGGAGGGAAGGAGGGAGGGAAAGAAAGAAAGAAAGAAAGAAAGAAAGAAAGAAAGAAAGAAAGAAGGAAGAGAGGGGGGAATGAGAGAGAAAGAAAGAAAGAAAGAAAGAAAGAAAGAAAGAAAGAAAGAAAATAAAAGAAAGAGAAAGAAAGAAAGGAAGGAAGGAAGGAAGGAAGGAAGGAAGGAAGGAAGGAACGAAGGAAGGAAATAGCTAGCAAAAAAAAAAAAAGGAAAGGAAAATCCGGGCCCGCCATCTGCAGAGCAGAAAGCTTTGAAAAGGCCAACTCTTGGAAACACTCTTTGTCTGAAAGACCGAACCCCCCAGGGAGCTCAGGGTTCTGGCTTTCATCCTGATCCAAATCCGGACCTGGGCTCTGGAGCTCCAGAGAGCACCCGCCTTGCAGGCAGGAGGCTGAGGGCAGAGAGCAAGCCCAGCGCCCGCCAGCCGCCACCCAGGCTGCACCCAGTCATCACGACTGCACAGCAACAACGAACGCAGCGGGAGGAAGGGCAGAAGGGCCAGGAGGAGCCAAGTGAGACTTCCTCAGCGGTAAATTTCCACTAATGCCGCCTCCACATCCCCTGAAGGGAATCTGCTCCTAAGAAACGGGCAAGAAACGGGCAAGAAGTGTTCCTGTTTTTTTATTTGCATTTTATTTTTCTTTTTGGGTCACACCCGACCATATACAGGGCTTCCTCCTAGCTCATGCACTCAGGAATCACTCCTGGCGGCGCTCAGGGGACCACATGGGATGCTGGGAATCGAACCTGGATCAGCCGCACGCAAGGCAAACGCCCTACCTGCTGTGCTATCGCTCCAGCCCGGCAAGGAGTGTTTTGAAGAGCTGTGTGGGCACTCAGCGAGAGCTGCTGAGAGGGGCGACTCTCTCCTTCCGGGGTGGAGTAGGGGGGCTGGGAGTGGGGTGGAGGGAGAAGATAAGGTGCCCAGATGTTCAAGCTAAGGTGCCCTTAGACCCCTGCACAGACAGACCTCAGAGATACTGTGCAGTTCATTCCAGGCCCCCAAACACGAGTGAATCTGGCAAAATTGCATTTTTTTTTTGGTGCCCATCAAGGTGCTACTTTCCCTAAACTACCCTGTATTAAGGGTGCAAAAGAATAATGCTTTAGGGGCTGGAGCGATAGCACAGCGGGTAGGGCGTTTGTCTTGCGTGAGGCTGACCCAGGTTCGAATCCCAGCATCCCATATGGTTCCCTGAGCACCACCAGGAGTAATTCCTGAGTGCAGAGCCAGGAGGAACCCCTGAGCATAGCCGGTGTGACCCAAAAAGCCCAAAAAAAAAAAAAGCCTTAAAAAGTGATGTAGAAAGCCAGAGAGATAGTACAGCAGGTAGGGCACTTGCTTGGCACGTGGCCGACCCGGGTTTGATTCCCAGCATTCCATATGGTTCCCCGAGCACTGCCAGGAGTAATTCCTGAGTGCATGAACCAGGAGTAACCTCTGTCCAACACTGGGTGTGACCCCAAAAGCAAAAAAAAAAAAATCGTGATGTAGAGAGCCAGAGAGATGGTACAGCAAGTAGGGTGTTTGCCTTGCATGTAGCTGACCAAGTTCAATCCCCAATGTCCCATATGGTTCTCCAAGCCCAGTAGGAGTAATCTCTGAGCACAGAGTCAGGAGTAAGCCCTGAGCACAGCCTGGTGTGGCTCAAAAAGCAACAACAACACAAGTTTTTTATACTAGTGTGTAGAGTCCAGCGTGATAACAGGTGCTTTCCTTGCATGCAGTTAACATAGGTTCTACCCCCAGTACTGCACACAGTCTCCCAAGCACTGCCAGGAGTGATTCCTGATTGCTGAACCAGGAGTGGCCACGGAGCACTGCTGGGGGTGCCCTTCCGCCCCTCCACCCCAAAGCAGTGTCTACATGTCTACATTTAAAGCACTTTTCTCTTCAACGCTAATCATCACTGGAGCTGTTAGGAGCATGGGCCCAAGGAATTTGCTGCACACACACACACACACACACACACACACACACACACACACACACCCTTCAGCTTGTGAAAAACACTACCTCTGCACAATGCCAGCCAGCAAGTGCCAGCCCGGGAGACATGCCTCGACCAGCAGGGATTTGAAACTTGGTATCATGTCCCGCTCGGAAGCCCAGACCTGGCACCATCCCGGCTGGCTCTTGGAGCTTCCCAGAAGCCTGAGGGCTTACCCTGATGTTTATTGGGCCCTGGCACACATGGGCATGTGCTCAGGGACTCTAAGACACCTAGCTCTGCTCGAGAGACTGAGAGACTCCAAAGAGGGAGGGTTTGGCCTGGTGCAAAGGTGGTCAGAAAAGGGGGCTGGAGCAATAGCACAGCGGGTAGGGCGTTTGCCTTGCACGCGGCTGACCCGGGTTCAATTCCCAGCATCCCATATGGTTCCCTGAGCACCACCAGGAGTAATTCCTGAGTGCAGAGCCAGGAGTAACCCCTGTGCATGGCCGGGTGTGACCCAAAAAGCAAAAATAAATAAATAAATAAATAAATAAAACGGTGGTCAGAGGAAGGGATGGAGGCAGGGAGTGCTACGGGGATTCTCCTGAGATCCCCACTGGATTATCAGCCCTGGTTGATTCATCACTGGCTGTGATCGGGGAGGATGTTTATCTCGATCCTGGAGGTTTCCAAAGAACCAGCTGTAACCCCAAGTCCTGAATGCCCAGGAAAAGAGGGATCATCCAGAAATGGGCCAACACCCCAAAGTCTAATCCTCAGGCAAGACCCTGAGACTTTGATCCAATGTGCCGCTCGACCCCTCTCCCACCCCTCCTCCAAGCCTCCCGGCCACCACCACCAGCACCTCCCTCACCCCACTCCTGTGGATCTGGGTTCCAGAGTCTCTGGGGAATTCAAAGTCTGAAGATTGGATTGAGTTTATTTCCCAGGCACAATGGAGGAAAGAGAACAAGGAATAAGGATGGGTGGGCACAGTTGTGGCCCCCAGAGCTGGACCCCAGTCGTGGACCCCAGAGCTGGACCCCCAGAGCTGGAGCTGCTCATTGCTCCAGCCCCACAAGGAGTGTTTCGAAGAACTATGTTAGCAACGAAACACAAAAGGGAGCCCCCCCCCAGTGGTACCCGCGCTGGGAGGACGAACCAGCCCACCTTCAGCAGGCGTTTGCTGTGTGACCGGAACAGGAAGGGAGTCACAGCCTGGCAGGGGAGCAGGGGAGGAGGGTGCAGGCTGGAGGAGTGGCTATCTATAACCATCCCCCTTCTGCAAGTCAGACAATGAAGAAGGTCACGGAGCCACTAGGGGTGGGAAGGGAAATTCACGCAGCGTGCCCAAGGCCTCTACCCAAGCTCCCAGCCCCAGTTCCATGCCACCCTTCTAGGCTGCGAGGGTTGGAAAACGCCTCCACTCACCCTTTCCCCACACTCCCAGACCCCTTCCCACCCCACCCCACCCCCATCCCTTGGCTTCCCTGCAGAACCGGGAGTCTATAAACGAAGTTTTTTGTTTGTTTGTCCGCTTGCTTTTTGGGTCACACCTGGCGATGCATCAGGGTTACTCCTGGCTTTGCATTCAGGAATTACTCCTGGTGGTGCTCAGGAGACCCTAATGGGATGCTGGGAATCGAACCCGGGTCGGCCACATGCAAGGCAAATGCCCTACCCGCTGTGCCATCGCTCCAGCCCCCTATAAATAGAGTTTTATTCATCCTCACCGGCACCCTCATCCACGCTGACCCTGTCCAGACACTCCAGGTTCCATGGAGACCAACTCGGCAGCACAGAGTTACAGAGGGAAGTTATAGAGAAGGGCAAGAGGGGCCCTGGGTCACAGGAAGAGGAGCTGCCCTGATTCCCCGCCAGGAAGCAGGAGTGTTTGGGGAGCAATGCAGGGCCCAGGAGCGTGTCATTCACGAGACTGCAGCTCTCCTGGGAAATCTTTCTCCACACACCCACACCCTCCCCATCCCCAGCCCCTGACTCTTGGCGAGGCCATTGCCAAGATGCCCGCGCCAGCCACAGGCCCTGCATCCTGTATCACGTCTGTGCGTGAGATCTCCACTCTCCACCACATGGGGAAACAAAGGTGCTCCCAGCATCTCCAGTGTGGTACAAGTCAAAGGTGTCCCATGGGGTTACATCAGCGTTCAGTGTTTGAACAGTGAGCATGGCATTGTTTTTAGCTGGTTTTCCAAATCCCCCCGAGATCTCCCCCCGCAGAGGAAGTGAGCTCTGAGCTCAGGGGGCAGCCAGGGGGAGACGTCCAGACAGGGAAAACGGAGAAAGACAAAGGTCTGCCAACCGTTATAATAATGAGCGTCACAGAGAGGGGTGGGGGGCAGAAAAGTGGCTGCCATGGAGACAGGCTGGCAGGAATTGGTGGGAGAAAAATTGGGGACATTGGTGGTGGGAAATGTACAGTGGTGAAGGGACAGGTGTTGGAACATTGAATGACTGAAACCTAATCATGGACAACTCTGTAACTGTGTATCTCATGGTGAATCAATTTTAAAAAATCAAAAATTTTAAGACTTAAAAAAATAAATTCGGGGGGGCTGGAGCGATAGCACAGCAGGTAGGGCGTTTGCCTTGCACGCAGCCAACATGGATGACACAGGTTCGATTCCCAGCATCCCATAGGGTCCCCCGAGCACCGCCAGGAGCGATTCCTGAGTGCATGAGCCAGGAGTAACCCCTGAGCATTACCGGGTGTGACCCAAAAAGAAAAAAAAAAGGAAAAAAAATAAATAAATTCGGGCTGGAGCGATAGTACAGCGGGTAGGGTGTTTGCCTTGCACACGGCCGACCCGGGTTCGATTCCCAGCATCCCATAGGGTCCCCTGAGCACTGCTAGGGGTAATTCCTGAGTGCGTGAGCCAGGAGTAACCCCTGTGCATTGCCAGGTGTGACCCAAAAAGCAAAATAAGTAAATAAATAAATAAAAGGAACTTCAAAGGGACCCCCAGGGCAGTCCTCAGAGATGACCATGGCCCTAATCATAATTTTACCGAAACTCTCCAGAAACCTGCAGGCAGAAGAGCCGAGTTTACCTACACCCGGATTCACACAGAATCTTGAGATATCAAATGTTTGTGGTCTGGAACTGTTAAATTTGGGGGGTCATTTGTTACACAGCAGTTGACAAATGATACACTTCTACCTTAACTCCGAGAATTCAAACTCCATTATTTCTTTCTTTGCTTTTTCTTTTTTATATTTTGGTTTTGGCATCACACCAGCAATGTTCAGGAATCACTCCTGGCTCAGCACTTAGTAATTACTCCTGGTGGTGTTCAAGGGACCATGATGGAACCCAGGTCAGTCAACGTGCAAGGCAAACACCATTTCCCCTGCACTATTGCTTGAGCTCAAACCCAACTATTTCTAACACTTAGAATGTCAGTTCCTCAAGGACGACAAAGAAACTCCAGTGTGCTCTTTGACTCATTAGCAGAGTGAAAATACAACCTCTTCTAGAACCTTCTCATCAGACACTCTTTCACCGGTCACCATATTGAGAGGTACAGGGAGGGCAAATAACACAGCCCCACTGCCAGGTCACTCATGTCAATGAATTCATGTCACCCCTGTAAGAAACTTGCCGGTGTCTTATAGGGACATGTGACTGGGAGGTAACAGATGACTAAATTCCAAAACTAGAAAATTAATGGCGGGGGTGGTGTCTGATGATTTGAGAGCACAGAACAAGAGTTAGTGGCTTTGCTGGCAAAACTTCAAACCACTTAGTGCTCTGTGGAGTTGGAAATGGGTATCTTCCCATCAAGGCATTACAAAAATGTCTTGCATCCTTCGCAGAGCAAAATTTTTAATAATTAAAATTAAAAAGATTTCATTTGAAAGGTCAGGGCTTATATTGTCTCCTTAGACCAAACATTCCATTATGTACACAGTGACTACTCAAATAATTGTGCAGCTGAAGAGATGGGTAGATGATAGATATGTGAATGGATGGGTGGGTGGGTGGGTCCATGGATGGGTGGGTGGGTGCATGGATGGATGGATGGAAGACGAATGAACATATGAAGGATTTGATGGATGACTAATCTGCTGGGTGAGTATCAGACTCACCCTATAGAAAACAGTTATTAAAAGTCTTTATCTGGGAGTTGATCTGACAAATGTTAATAAGTTGAATTCCTAACGCCACCCACTTAGACTCATAGATATTTTGCCATAATGTTCATTATTGAAAGAATAAAACTTTATTCGCAGTTCAATTGTAGACATCTTGTGTCTTTCAAAGGGCAGCTCGGGTCTTTCACGGGCTGTGATTATGTTCCACTGGAGCACAGCCATACTCACAGGAGCCAGCATTTGCCTCTGCGCTTCCTTCCAGAATTGCATAGAAGGGAAACCTGAGTTTATCTGGTGTTCCAGCCCCAGGTGAATAACTGACCCAGCCTACTGGCCACTCTCCATCTAGCTCAGCACCAGGCAAGGTGCCAGGTGTCTGTAAATTCAAGATGACCCAAGTTCACCTCTGCCAATCCACCAAAACCAATTGTCTTTGAGGGTCAATAGGACCCTGTCACCTGGCCGCTGGCTTTCCAGCATTTTGTCGCACCTACACACATGGAAACACACACACGATGAGTGTCCAGTATAGAAAGTGAAACAGATCTGGTCTTGACTCTGCACTCAGGAATTACTCCTGGTGGTGCTCAGGGGACCATATGGGATGCTGGGAATCGAACCCAGGTTGGTCATGTGCAAAGAAAACACCCTAAAAGCTGTGTTATCGCTCCAGCCCCGGATCTGGTCTTTAAGGTTGGGGCTGCTTTGGGTTCACGAAGTTTCAGCAAAGATCCTTTGACAAAGGATAGGTCAAAAACTAAGAGCGAATTTGATCTCCCATTTGACCCAGCTATAGCACTCCTGGGAATATATCCCAGAGAGACAAAAAGGTATAGTCGAAGTGACATCTGCAATTGTTTGTTCATTGCAGCACTCTTTACAATGGCCAGAATCTGGAAAAAACCTGAGTGCCTGAGAACAGATGACTGATTAAAGAAACTTTGGTACATTTACACAATGGAGTACTATGCAGCTGTTAGGAAAGATGAAGTTTTGAAATTTACATACAAGTGGTACTACATGGAAAGTATCATGTTAAGCGAAATGAGTCAGAAAGAGCGGGATAGATACAGAAAGATTGCATTCATCTGGGGAACATAAAGCAACAAAACGAGAGACTAACACCCAGGAATGGCTGAGATTAGTACCAGGAATTTTGCTCCATGACTTGAAGGCCAGCCACATGTGCTAGGTGAAAAGGAAGCTCAGATAGAGAAGAGAGCACCAAATAAAAGGCGTTGTAAGACCCTCCCAAGGTGGGAGAAGCATGCTGAAAGTAGACTATAGACCAAACATGATTGCCACTCAAGGCCTCTCTTGCAAAACACAGTACCCAAAGGAAGAGAGAGAGAACAAGGGGGGAATGCCCTGCCACAGAGGCAGGGTGGGACAGGGGGGATGGGGGGTGGGAGGGATGCTGGGACCCGTGCTGGTGGAGGATGGGCACTGGTGGAGGGATGGGTACTTGATCATTGGATAACTGAAACCCAAGCACAAAAGTTTATAAGTCTATAACTGTACCTCATGGTGTTTCACTAATAAAAAAAAAAAACTAAGAGCGAGAGGCAAGGGAAGGATCAATGTAGAAAACCGGAAGTTGAGGGATCAAGTTCGGTCTCTTGTTTCTTAGCAGCTGTGTGCCTCTGGGCAAGTTATTTCACCTCTCTGTGGGTCTACTTGCTCTTTTGTAAAATAAGATTATTCTTAACCTCCCTCGGAGGTTGATGTGTATGTAAATGCCTAACCTAGTGCTCAACATAAAGGCATCATCAAAGAACTCAAAGGTGGGCCGGAGAGATAGTACAGCAGGTAGGGCTTTTGCCTTGTACCCGGCTGGCCCCTGGTTCAATCCCTGGCATCCCATGTGGTTTCCCAAGCCCCATCAGGAGTAATTCCTGAGCGCAGAGTCAGGAGTGACTCCTGAGCACCACTGGGTGTAGCCCCCAAAACAAAACAAAATAAAAAAAGAATACAAAAAAAAATCAAAGAACCTCAAAGGAGACAGTCCCTAGCTAAGGCAGAGGGAGCTTCCAAGAGACAAAGTTTGCAGTAAACAGACTGTAGTGGAGGCCAAACAGAGAGAAAAGTAAAGGGCAAAGATTAAAAAGCAGCTTCCCTGAAGCCGACTTCCCAGGACTAAAACAGGGTAAGAGGAAGTCTTCTGGTGGCCTGACTTTTTCCTACCTCTTGGAGCAGGCCCAAATCTTCAGATCAGACATTCCAGAAAACTTCAGGGCATGCTCACTTCAAGCTTCAAGAATTACCCAACCCTCCTTCCGGAGCTTTCCAAATAATTGACATTGTCTTTGTTGAGTCAACCATGACCTGACAGTCTTACAGGTCATTCCGTGTTAATCCTTTGCGCAAACAGGCCAGGAGAAAAAAAAGACAAAAAGCCCTTCACCCAGGTCCCTTCTCCCCTTTCTGCTAAGGCAGGGGACCCCATCCCCCACATCACCATCCAGACCTGCAGGAGGTTAGCTCAGCCAACCCCGTCCTCCCTGCACCTGGGGAAAGGAGGCCTCTACATACACAGGGAGGGAGGGCCAAGAGCGAGCGGAGGGCCTACCTGGGCATTCTTCATTGCTGCACACCCACAGGCTGTTCCGACAGATGCTGTGAGGGAGAGAAGCACAGGTCAGGGGTGCCTACAAGCACAAGAGTCCATAAAAGGACTGAGCACTCACCACAGAGTTTCCCAACGGGAGAATAAACAGCACTGATGCTGGGGCATGAATTGAGGGTGGTGAGGTGGCCATGTGTATTATTTTTAATTTTTTGCTTTTGGGGTCACACCTGGCGATGCTCAGGGGTTACTCCTGGCTCTACACTCAGGAATGACTCCTGGCGATCCTCAGGGGAAACTATGGGATGCTGGGAATCGAACCCGGGTCGGCCACATGCAAGGCAAACGCCCTACCTGCTGTACTATCGCTCCAGCCCTCACGTGTATTATGTTGAGGAGTGTTTGGGTGATACCCAGGGGATACTCTGGGGTCTGTGTCTTGGAGTCACTCCTGGAAGTGACTCAGGGGACCAGGTGATCCTAGAAATCAAACTTGGGCCTCTGACATGCCAAACGTCTGCTCCAGCCCTTTGAGCTGTCTCGCAGGCTCCAGAAGGGTCTGTCAGAAGCTGGAGGTGTACAGGACCAGGCTTTGCTGCAAAGGAATCCTGAAACGCTGACAGAGAAAGCGAAGAGGAAAGAAAATCGAGGGGAGTCAACGTTCCTGAACATTTAATCCAGAGACTTAGCAGTCAACTCCCCACAAGGGCGAGAGTCCAGCGGGCAGGGTGCTTGCCTTGCATGTGGCCAACCCGGGTTGGAGACACAGCTCCACATAAAGTCCCTTAAGTCTATCAGGAGTGATCCCTGGGTGCTGAGTCATTTTACTAAGCACCACCGGGTGTAGCCCCAAGGACACAAAATTAACAAAATCCCTATGTGCACACACAAGTCAGCTCGTGGGAGAGGCCAAAGGAGAGATGTGGGAAACCCACATCTCAGGGCCAGGCTGGGAAACCCTAGCAGACTCCTTGAGGATCATCAGTGTGGAAAGAGAGAGAGGAAGCGGGTGGAGGAGGAAGGGGGTGCTGTCTTCCTGGGGTGCCGGTGGCAGTTAGCCAGGGGGCACCAAATATTGGAACTCAGTAGCTGCAGTCAGCTGCAGGACACCCAGGAGGGCCAGGGCAGAGCAGTGTCCTGTCCCCAAGGAGAGAGACAGTCTCCAGGAGAAATAGCATGTGACTCTGGAGACAGGTGTGCAAATCACAAACGGTACAAGGTTGTCATTGCGGACACTAAGTATCCCGACCTAACCATCTGGAGTGTGTCTCCTTCTTTCTTGACTGGGCCAATTTTATTTGCAGCTTGAGTTTTCATAGGAAGTTGCATTATCGTGGACTTGGTCGGCTTGTGCTATTTTCTCCAGATGTATTTGGTTTGGTATCTTTTTTGTTTTGTTTTATTTTTGCTTTTTGGGTCACACTCAGCGATGCTCAGGGGTTACTCCTGGCTCCGCACTCAGGAATTACACCTGGCTGTGCCTGGGGAACCCTATGGGATGCTGGGAATTGAACCCAGGTTGATCTCATGCAAGGGAAAGCCCTACCGGCTGTACTATCATTGATTGGTCTGTTCTTTCCTTGTACTTTGTTACATCTGGGATACAGTCTAACTCATCTGATTTAATATGCATTTTTTAAAATGCCATGACTATTAAACATCTTGTTTACAGACAGATGAAATAAATTTATCCCAACCAAAAAAGAAAAAAGAAACAACAACAAAATTGGGGGTGATGGTCACTCAGAGTCTCCTGCCCTCGCACCTGGCTGTCCTCGCCGGGGCCCCTTGGAAGGGAGCAGGTTGAGTTTCCCTCTCCGCCCCGACCAGGATTTCGGCAGCCGAAGACCTCCAGAACCAGCCACCACCATGCTGAGACCACTCTCTGCACACATGAAGGTACCGGCAGAGAAACAAAGGCATGCGGGTCCCGGGACTGAGATCCCCAAGCCTACCCAGATCAGGGCTGAGCATCCTCCCCCAAGGTCCTGCAAATTCCAGTAGATGGGGATCGCACCCACCAACTGGTCCCCTGGCAGCCGTGTAATCCCATCAATGGCCAAGACTCAGAGACTATAAAACCCAGCTCCCGGAAGCGTGCAGCCGCATTAGCAGTCACGCAACATTCTTATTATCTCATTCCTATTTTGGACACACTGGCAGGCTACCGAATGTAACCTGCCCACACGGCAGAGTCTGGCAAACTCCCCATGGCGTACCCAATATGCCAAATACCAGTAACAATGATGGGGCTCATTCTCCTAACTCTGAAAGAGCCTTGAATATGGCACTTTTTTAAAAATCTCAGGGCTAAGATGAAGGAGACGTTACTGAGGCCTGCTCGAGACAATCGACGAATAACAGGATGGTCGTGATCGGTCACTCAAAAAAGCAAAAGGAATGAGTAAGACTTAGAATAAAAGCCGAAAGCCCTGGCGTGATTCACACCCCAACAGCTGGCACCAGGCTAACAGCCAGACTCCACAGCCTCACAACCGAGAGAGACCTGCAGAGACGCCAAACCGCTGAAAACTTCAGGTACATCAGGTTTTTGACTGAAAACTCTGGGATCCTCTCGGAGTGGGGGGCAGACAGCCACACCCATAACAGCCACTGTATAAGCTCACTGCCCAGTTATATATCATGGAATCTTTGTTTTGTTGTTGTTGTTTGTTTGTTTGGCTTTTGGGTCACACCCGGCGATGCTCAGGGGTTAATCCTCTCTCTGTACTCAGGAATCACTCCTGGCGGTGCTCAGGGAACCGTATGGGTTGCTGGGTATCGAACCCAGGTCGACTGCATGCAAGGCAAATGGCCTACCCACTGTGCTATCACTCCAGCCCCATCCTGGAGTCTTTGGAACATGCAGGTGTATTTGTGACTGCAACATCTCCAAACTCTGCCATCCTGACATCCCAGTAGGAGCACAGCAAATTAGACGGGAAAGTGACATAAAAGCCAACTAAGTTCCGTGAACAAAAACACTTAACACAGAAGGCTCAGCCAGCAACAAGAGCTTAGGAATCCCTCAGACAAGAACTTCATGTCCCCCCCCACAGTGTGCTAATCACAATTTTTACAAATTTCCTTTTACTGAGGTAACTTTTGATGGTTCCATTAGCCATTTAGTTGTAACAAGCAATAATAAAATTCATTCTGGGGCTGGAGCATTAGGGCATTTGCCTTGCATGCGGCGGACCCGGGTTCGATTCCCAGCATCCCATAGGGTCCCCCAAGCACCGCCAGGAGTAATTCCTGAGTGCAGAGCCCGGAGCAACCATTGTGCATAACCAGGTATGACCCCAAAAGCAAAACAAACAAATAAAAATGACTTCTTTGGGGCTAAGAGAGCAGCTTTGGGGCGGGGTGGGGGTGGGATGGGTACAAGGATGGAGGGAAGGTGACAGCAGTGGTGGCGTTAGTGTTGGGATATTGAATGCCTGTAACAAATGCATCATGAACACCCTTGAAAACCATGACATTTAAACAAAGTGGGGAAATAAGGGCTGGAGCGATAGCACAGCGGGTAGGGCGTTTGCCTTGCAAGCGGCCAATATGGCCAACCCGAGTTCAATTCCTCTGCCCCTCTTGGAGAGCCTGGCAAGCTACCAAGAGTATCTCGCCCGCACGGCATATCCTGGCAAGCTCCCCGTGACATATTCGATATGCCAAACACAGTAACAAGTGTCACAATGGAGACGTTACTGGGCCCGCTTGAGCAAATCAATGAACAACGGGAGGATAGTGACAGTGACAGTGGCGAAATAAACCCTTAGAGGTGCTATTTGCAGGTCAGGGTCCTCCCAAGCTGATCACTCACCCTAGGCAGTTCTGTCACTATGGCCCATCATGGTCTTCCATACCCTTTCCCAAACCAGCTCTCCACCTGAAGAGCCCTCACCTAGGTACCTGAGGCTTCCCCCCACCTCCTCATCCCCCAGGCCCCAGGGAGGACTCCCGATTACCAGGTGTTGCAGTCCTGTGAGAGGGAGGAGCCGGGAGGGAACCTCTTCCCAGCATGCACACAGGAACACTCAGAGCTGTCCACACACTGGTCTGCATCCAGAAACTGCCCGTCTGCAACCAAAGGGCAACGAAGTCAAGACCTTTCTCTTTTGGGGTCACACCCGGTGTTGCACAGGGGTTACTCCTGGCTCTGCACTCAGGAATTACTCCTGGCGGTGCTTGGGGGACCACGTGGGATGCTGGGAATCAAACCCGGGTTGGGCGCATGCAAGGCAAATGCCCTACCCTCTGTGCTATTGCTCCAGCCCCATCAAGGCCTACTCTTGGCATCATCCCTCCTCCTCTTCCAATGCTAGAAGCTTCGGAGGCACTCAGCAATGCCGTGCTTCTTCCACAAATACCTACGACCTACCTACGACCTAGACCTGGGGTGCATGTCCGCCCCAGGTGAGAACAGGGCTGGTCCCCTTCTCCAGATGGAGAATCCTGGGGAAGCATTCTGTTCATTGCTTTTTTTTGCTTTTTTCTGGGGGGGGGGGGGCATGCCCAGCAATACTCAGGGGTTACTCCTGGCTCATGCACTCAGGAATTACTCCTGGTGGTTCTCAGGGGACCGTATGGGATGCTGGGAATTGAACCCGGGTTGGCCACATGCAAAGCATACGCTCTTCCCGCTGTGTTATCGCTCCAGCCCCATCGTCTGCTTTTCATTAGAAAATGTCATGAGTTTTGGTCAAGGGCTCCTTCCAGGAAACGCTAAGAAGCTTGTTGGCCTTGCACATGAATGCATATGGACTGGAGGGGAAGATTACTAACACCCAGCCTACAGAAACACAGAGGCCAGAGCATCCTCCAAGTCCTTCCGGGAAGGAAGTCAGGGGTTCAAATCCACAGGCTGGGATCTGGTTCATTGAACAGGGCTTGCCACATGAAAACCCCAAAATCTCTCCTGAGCAAGATGTTTGAGTTATAGGCTCTTTTCCCTGAGCTCAGATGGCCCAGCAAGAGTTAAAAGCAAAACAAAAACAAAACAAGGCGGCTGGAGCGATAGCACGGCAGGTAGGGCGTTCGCTTTGCACATGGCCGACCTGGGTTCGATTCCCAGCATCTCATATGGTCCCCTGAGCACTGCCAGGAGTAAAACCCTCTTCCCTGTCAGAAAGATGGTACAGGGTTAAGCCATTAGCCATGCATGTGGCCAAGTCTGGTTCGATCCTCAGCACTGCCTATGGTGTCCTGAGCACCACCAGGAGTGACCCCAGAGCACTAAGCCGGGAGGAAGCCCTGAGCACTGCCAGGTGAGGCCTGTGAACCAAAAACCCTCTTCTCCAAGACTGACTCCCTGACCAAACGGGAAAAGAAAACCATCAGACGGGACAGACTCCACCCCACTCCCTGGGCAGTGCAGGAACCCGGCCCAGCCCTCTGTCTCTTGGATGGATGCACGTGCTTTGGTGGATCCAGTACAACAGGAAAACGGAAATGAAAAACAAATGTCAGATCAGTGTGGACAAAGACCTGTAATAAAATAAATAAAAAGCCTCTGATTTATGCAACGGAAACCAAGACAAGGGGCCTGCATCCGGCTTCTCCCCCCCCCCCAAAAAAAGAGGGGGAGCTGGCAAGCTCTCGATTTAGTCCCTAATGCAAGGGCGGATTACCAGGGCAGCTGCAGCCGTCCACGCAGGCCTCGGAACACCCCTCCCGGATGTGCAAGCTCTGGCAGGTCCTGGCGCAAGGGGACACACACGCCTGGTACTCCATGCCCGCAGGGCACGCTGGACCTAAAATGGAAAAATTTGAGTCTCCCCAGGGCCAGTTCCCAAGTCAGGGCCTCTAGAAACCCTCTGTCTTCAAGACCCCCAGGGCCATCATCAGCCCCCACGGCCCCAAACTTCCTTCCAAGGTGCTTTTTTAAATTTCTTTTTTGGGTCACACCTGGTGATGCTCAGGGGTTACTCCTGGCTCTGCACTCAGGAATTACTCCTGGCAGTGCTCAGGAGACCATATGGGATGCTGGGAATCGAACCCAGGTTGGCCGTGTGCAAGGGAAACGCCCTACCTGCTGTGTTACTGCTCCAGCCCCCTAAAGTGCTATTATTGGAGCCCCTGGCTCCCACATCTGTCATCTTGGGAAAATCCTGGCCAAGAGTCATTCTTCCTCTGAGAGGTCTCCTACATGAAATTGGTCCCAGGCTTATCCCACCCAGCACCCAGCACGCGTGATCACCCATGCTTGCTCCCCTAGAACCAAGGCTTCTTGCTCACTGGACCCCACTCCAGAGGCCAAGACTGTCCCCTCCCCCCTTTTCTCTTGACCTTCTGGTCGGAAACTGGTGGAGTCTCAGAAGGAATGCCCAGCGGTGGAAATCCTAACAGAGTTAGAACCAGGGAGAACCCAGGGGACCCAATGTCTCTAAAAGTCACCCTGAGCCCGCTCGAGATGGGAGATGCGTGCTGAAAGTAGACTAAAGACTGAACATGATGGCCACTTAATAACTCTATTGCAAACCACAACACCCAAAAGGAGGAGAGAGAGAGAGTAAAAAGGAATGCCTGCCACAGAGGCGGGGTGGGGTGGAGGGGGCGGGGTGGGGGTGGTGGGAGGGATGCTGGGACCATTGGTGGTGGAAAATGGGCACTGGTAGAGGGATGGGTACCCGCTCCTTGTATGACTGAAACACAAGCACGAAAGTTTATAAGTCTGTAACCGTACCTCACGGTGATTCACTAATAAAAAATTTTTTTAAAAAAGTCTCCCTGACACTTAGATGCCAAATGTGGCAAGAGAGACCCAGGAGTCGCTGTCCCTCCTCATCTGTTTGTAGCAATTCACATTCCTTGCGTTGTCTCTGCACTGTCCCTTTTGCTTTCAGGTCTCCTGCCTTTCGCCTTTTGGGGTGATTCTAAACTTCTGGGGCCGAGCAAGGAGTGAAGGGTATATCCCTTCCTCTGAGGGGTCTCCTTCTACATGAACTTGGTTCCAGGCTTATCCCACCCAGCACCCAGCACGTTCGATCCATCAACCATGCTTGCTCTCCTAGCACCTAGGCTTCGTGCCCACTAGACCCCACTTCCAGGGGCCAAGACTGTCCCCCACCCCATTCTCTCTTGATCTTGTGGTTGACGGATGGGCAAAAACCATCTGACAGATGGGCGCCGGCACTACTTTCCAGGCTTTGCCACACCAAGTCACAAGCCCAGTGCCCTTCTCTTTCAAGATACCCCAGTTAATCACTCCACCCTACCTTCAAAGATCTTTCTTTTTAAAAGGGATCTACCTTATTAGCAGAGGAGAAAACATCTGCTAATAGGCACCTTTCTCACACCCCCACAGCCAAGATAAAAGCTCTAATTTATAAGCAGAAGCAACACAAAATGAAAAGTGTGTGTGTGTGTGTGTGTGTGTGTGTGTGTGTGTGTGATGTAAATATCTGGCCTGCCCTCACCTCTGTCTGAATAATCTCCTAATGATCACTGCCCCTGGGGCTGGCTATCTGTACATCTTAGATGAGTGAAAAGTAGGGAGAGAGAAACCTTCTTAGGAGGTGACCCAAGATGCCCCTCTTCAATCACCATCATTTGGGGATGGTGACAAGGACCTAGGGACACCATGGGATTAAGAGATGATAAACATGGTGCTCCAAGGCGGGATGGAAGGGAGAACGAGCAAGGCACCCGGGGGAGAGGAGACAAGTTTGTTTCATCAACCGGGAGATTTCATCAAAGCTGGTTCCTCCAAGATCACAGCCCCCTCCCCCAACCCCACCCCCGCCTCGCCTGGCGCTGTCCGCCTCCCCCACAACAACAGGGCTCAAGTTCTGCTCCCTGTGCCTGCAGAGAGGCGACATTAACCAAAATTGACTGGACCACTGAACATGGCTGGAGGTAGAGAAGGATTTGGCCTTCCAGAGGGAGCGTGGGGAATCTCAGGAGGCTTGGAGTGAGCCAAGGAACGAGCATGCGGCGGGAGTAAAGGTGTAGTGGGGGTTGGGGAGGGAGGGAAGTTATGAGCGCCAAGGGTGGCATGGCATGAACCAGGGAAGATGGAGCATGAGCTGAGGGAAGCGTGGCACAAGCCAAGGGGACGTGGCCTGAACCAAGGAGGTGTGGCATAAAAGGGGCGTGGCCTGAACCAAAGAGGTGTGGCCTGAACCAAGGGGGCGTGGCATAAACAAGGAGGTGTGGCATAAACTAAGGGGGCGTGGCATAAACAGAGGAGGTGTGGCATATAAACTAAGGGGGCGTGGCATGAATAAAAGGATGTGGCATAAACTAAGGGGGCGTGGCATAAACAGAGGAGGTGTGACATAAACTAAGGGCGTGGCATAAACAGAGGAGGTGTGGCATAAGCAAGGGGGCGTGGCATAAACAGAGGAGGTGTGACATAAACTAAGGGGGCGTGGCATGAACAGAGGAGGTGTGGCATGAATAGAGGAGGTGGAGCTTGAACGAAGGGGGCGTGGCATGAGCAGAGGTGGTGTGGCATGAACCAAAGAGGCGTGGCGTGAGCCAAGGGAGCCGTGAGCCGAGGTTGGCATGAGCCGAGGGAGGCTTGGTATACAGGCAGACCTGGGAACCAACTCTGGGAAGCCTTTCAAACCTCAGCACTCTGACCAGGTGGCCGAGGCGGAAACAGGGCAGGAACTGGACAAGGACACGTGGTGACTTTTGGCTGATCCTGAATCACTGCGTGGCTGGGCACAGCTCCCAACGCTTCCTAAGTGCCACGCCAGCACCACCACCTCCCACCCCCCTCCCATCCCCATAGCACCTCCCAGCAGGGGAGAAGCCAGCGTTGACTCACGGCACCCGCTGGGGTCAGTCCAGCCGTACAGCACCAGGCCCTGCTGGGCACACGCCCGGGCGTACTCCTGCAGGGCAGCACACGGGCACCCGGGCTCCTGGCCGCACGCGCACAGAGAACTTTCGCACAGGGCCACGAAGGGCTCGGGGTCCACCAGTGGGTGGCAGCGGGCGAACACCGAGGCGCTCTTCAGCAGCTGGCACCTCTCCCACAGGTCCTGCGGGGACAAGTTGGGGTGAGGGTGGCACCGTGGGACAGACTCCAACTCCGACAGACTCGTGAGCGTTTGTCTGAGTTTTTTTTCTTTTCTTTTTTTTTCTTTTTGGGACACCCAGCGATGCACAGGGGTTACTCCTGACTCTGCACTCAGGAATTACTCTTGGCAGTACTCGGGGAATCCTATGAGATGCTGGGAATCGAACCTGGGTCCGCCACGTGCAAGACAAACACCCAACCCGCTGTGCTATCGCCCCAGCCCCTGTGTGAGTTTCTTAAGCAGACCCAGGAATCCTGGGCCCCTCCCCCACACGGGGACAGTGCCTGGCGGCAGTGTAGGTGAAGATGAAATATTTGTCCAATGAAACAGGGGGCCCAGTCTAACCCCAGCGCCGTCCACCCTCCACAGGAGCCCGGGCAACGCCAGGACCCAGCTGTGGGCCCAGGAACCCCCTGACTTTCCTTCAGAGCTGCCCAGCCTGCACTCGCTGCCTTCAAACAGCATCATGGTGGTTTCCAGATTTCTTGGTCGCAGCGGACCCTGGGGGCACCCAGCCTGGCCCTGGCAGGCTCACTGAGCCTTGGGAAAGCAGTGGTCCATGGCAGGGCCTGCTGAGCTGAGGTCACGGAAGACGAGAGGTCACAGGCTGCTCTGCGTGAGTGTGTGCGTGAGTTCCGCTCTGCGCACCCAGCCACTGGCCTGTCTTACCCGCTGCGCAGAGGAGACCGGCCACAGACCTCACCAACTCTGCCTTTTGCAGGTATCGAGATAAGCCGCCTCCCCTCAGGAGAGAAGGTCGTTCTGCAAGGGCCTGAGTGAGCTTACAGTGGGGAGGATGCTTGCCTCATTCAACAACCGACTTGGGTTTGATTCCCAGCACCCCTACAGTGTGCTGGGCCCACCAAGAGTGATTCCTGAGTGCAGAGCCAGGTTTTTTATTTGGTTTTGTTTGGGAGGTGGGGCGGGGGACGTTTGAGGGGCCAGTGATGCTCAGGGGTGTTACTCCTGACTCTGCACTCGGGAATTATTCCTGGCAGAGCTCAGGATCAAACTTGGATCAGTCATATGCCAAGCAAGCACCCTACTGTGCTCTCTCTGCCACCCTGAACACATCTGGTGCACCCCTCTTCCAACACACACACACACACACACACACACACACACACACACACACACCCTGAAGTAATACTATCCAGGTGCCCAGAAAGCAGAGGGCAAACCCAACCTACTGCCCCAGGGTCCTGGGAACACAGAGTCGGGGGGTGGGGGTGGGGGTGTAGGATGCACCCTTCCATGTGTACTGGTAGCCCAGGGGCTGCGGTTTCTGAAGACTGTCCAGGGAGAGAGGTCAGGCAGGCAGCCCCCGCTCCAAGCTCTGCCTCTTTTCCTGAGGTAGACTTCGGTCAACCACTGCCTTCTGAGAAAAACAGAAAACACCTTCCTGGAAATCTGCCTTGTTGAAGTAAACAGAAAGTGTGCCCCAACTACATCCGAGGTTCCTACCTGCACCCACCCCCCACCCCCCCACCCCCCCCCCCGCCAATCCTCCGGGAGGAGTATCATCCACTTTGGGAAAGGCTGTCTCCACGTCTCCACTCCGGGCCTTGGGCTGATGCCTGCCCTTCAGCCCAAGGAAACCCGATGGGAACCCGAGTTAGTGCCAACACTGAGTCAGTGCCAAAAACTGAGCATCAGCGAGATTGAACGGAAGGTCTCACGTGAGAATCATCCCCACCACTACAAACAGCACCATCACCGCCCCCCCTCCTTCTGGCCAGAGCCATCCAAGTCAGCCCTCCTGCCATGAGGATTCTCTCAGGCTGAGCACGACCACCACTCAGAGTCACCTCCACTCACGTTCATTGCCCTGGGTTGAACCTCTTCTGGTTTTGTTTTTTATTTTTTGGGTCACATCCGGTGATGTACAGGGCTTACTCCTGGCTCATGCACTCCTGGCGGTGCTCAGGGGACCACATGGGACGCTGAGAATCGAACCTGGGTCGGCCGCATGCAAGGCAAACACCCTCCCCGCTGTGCTATTGCTCCAGCCCCTGGGCCGGACCTCTGGTATAGTCGCCACGAACAGAGAGACCACTTTTGTTCCTCATTTCGTTGGGCCATGACCTTCCTCGGGACCAAGCGGGGGTTCGTTCTGGTGTTGTCAGGGTTTCCTGAGGCCCAGGAGAAGATGCAGCAGTCTGTGTCCCCACCCAGTGAGGGGACCGGGCTCCAAAAGGCCCTCTCAGGCCCCTCAAGAAGAGCAGAGAGGGACTGGAGCGACAGCGGGTAGGGCGTTTGCCTTGCACGCAGCCAACATGGCCAACACAGGTTCGATTCCCAGCACCCCATATGGTCCCCTGAGCACCGCCAGGAGCAATTCCTGAGTGCATGAGCCAGGAGTAACCCCTGAGCATCGCTGGATGTGACCCCAAAAGAAAAAAAAAAGAGCAGAGAACTGCCTCCCTGCCTACCCAAGGAAAATCTTCAAACAGCAGCTCCACAGTTTCACTAGAGGTTCCCGCCACGGGGTGGGGGTGTGGGTAGGTGGGCTGGAGGAGAGTGACACGCGTCGGCACCTGTACCCCAAGATTGACTCCCACTCCCCGGGGCCGGATGCCTCATGTGCAGGATCAGGAACCTCTCAGCAGCTGGGCGCGTTGGCAGGAGAGTCGGGCACTTCCGCCCCCACCCCACCACCCCACCCCCTGGCGTGAGTTCATTGCTTTTCCCCCCTCACAGAAAAAGCAGGGGTGATGTTCCCAGCCCATTTCCTCAGCAAATCCCTGGAGGGAGTAAATGGTTTCTAGAGAGCCTCTGCAAGAAAGGTGCTTCCTAAGCAGGGCCTGCAGAGGGAGTGGAATCCTGCAGATGGGGCCGCCCCGGGCGGGCGGCTCAGGGCTTCCTCCTGGTGCTTGCTGCAGCCTCACTCCAGAGGGTGCTTGCGGGAGCATAAGCAGGGCCGGGTCTGGAACCCGCGCCAGCCCAAACCCCCATGCTCTCGCTCTCTCTCTCTCTCTCTCCCTCTCTCCCTCTCTTTCTCCCTCTCACCTCTCTCACTCTCTCTCTCCTCTCCTCTCTCTCATCTCTCCTCTCCTCTTTGCTTCTCTGTCTCTCTCTGTCTTTCTCTGTCTCTGTCTCTCTCTTTCTCTGTCTCTCTCTGTCTCTGTCTTTCTCTGTCTCTGCCTCTCTCTCTGTCTCTCTCCTCTCCTCTCTTTGTCTCTGTCTTTCTCGGTCTCTGTCTCTCTTTGTCTCTGTCTCTCTCTGTCTTTCTCTGTCTCTCTTTGTCTTTGTCTCTCTCTGTCTTTCTGTCTCTGTCTCTCTCCCCTCTCTATCTGTCTCCTTTCTCAGTCTCTGTCTCTGTCTCTCTGTCTCTGTCTCTGTCTATCTGTATCTTTCTCCCTCTCTATCTCTCTCTTTCTTTCTCTCTCTCACTCTCTCCTCAACTCTTTCTCTCTCTTGTCTCTCATCTCTCCTCTCCTCTCTCTGTTTCTCTGTCTCTCTTTCTCTGTCTCTGCCTCTCTCTGTCTCTCTCTGTCTCTCTCCGCTCCTCTCCTCTCTCTGTCTTTCTCTGTCTCTGTCTCTATTTGTCTCTCTGTCTTTCTCTGTCTCTGTCTCTCTCCCCTCTCTATCTGTCTCTCTCTGTATCTGTCTCTCCCTCCTCTCCTTTGTCTCTGTCTCTCTCCTCTCTGTCTCTGTCTTTCTCTGTCTCTCTGTCTCCTCTGTCTTTGTCTGTCTGTCTGTCTGTCTGTCTGTCTGTCTGTCTGTCTGCTCTCTCTCTCTCTCTCTCTCTCTCTCTCTCTCTCTCTCTCTCTCCTGGCCCTGGTCTTTCTCAGCAGAGACTAAACAAACAGGGTGTCATTCCCTTGCCCCTAGTCTTCCTGCGGTCAGCCTTGGCCTGAGATTGGCCTGCTAGAGTGACAGGTCAGATTAGCCACCCAGCCTGGGCTGCCCACGGCCTGGAGGGCAACTGCGATGTGGTCAAGTCTCAGCAGAGGCAAATCAACAAAGCGTCCCTGAGTGGGCCAAGTTCTGGCTCCTCTGGATGGTGGCCAGGCCAGGCCAGCCAGGGTGAGGGCCCGCTGGGCCTCTCCGCCTCGTCTCGCCTCAGCCTCCATCTCCCCAACTCGGGACAGCTTCCTGAGGATTCCCGAACCTTCCTTCCACCCTCCCATCATTTCCGGCGCAGAGCTGAGGCTCAGAGCCAAGAGTACGGCTGTGGCGCAAAGCAGACCGAGAGGTGGCACCGCAGGTAGGGTGCTTGTCTGGCACATAAAAGACTTGGATTCCAGCCCCCGCACCTCCGAGGCTCCCCCGAGCCCCGCCAGCAGGGATCCCTGAGCACAGAGTCAGGAGTCATCCTTGAGCACAGATTCAGAAGTCAACCCTGAGCACAAATAGGTGTGACCCCCCCCCCCCCACAAAATTTTTAAAGATTTAAAAACTAGAGGCTGGCGCAATAGCACAGCGGGTAGGGCATTTGCCTTGCACACGGCCAGCCCGGGTTCGATCCCCAGCATCCCATATGGTCCCCCGAACACTGCCAGGAGTAATTCCTGAGTGCAGAGCCAGGAGTAACCCTTGTGCGTCGCTGGGTGTGACCCACCTTCCCAAAAAAGGGTAAAGGTAAAGGTAAAGGCCCTCCCGTTGATCGTCGATTTGCTCGAGCGGGCCCAGTAACGTCTCCATTGGAGACTTTGTTGTTACTGTGTCTGGCATATCGAATACTCTCGGTAGCTTGCCAGGCTCTCCGAGAGGGGCGGAGGAATCGAACTCGGGTTGGCCATGTTGGCCGCTTGTAAGGCGAACGCCCTACCCGCTGTGCTATCGCTCCAGCAAAAAAAGAAATTTAAAACCTAGGGGCTGGCGCAATAACACAGCGGGTAGGGCATTTGCGTTGTACGCGGTCAACCCGGGTTCGATTCCCAGCACCCCATAGGGTCGTCTGAGCACTGCCAGGAGTATTTCCTGATTGCAGAGGCAAGAGTAACCCCTATGCATCACCGGGTGTGACCCAAAAAGCAAACAAACAAACAAATAAATAAATAAAAGCAGATTGGATGCCAGCCTCCCAGGAAAACCTGTGCCTCCTCCATGTGGCCCTCCATCAACCCCCGTTCTGGCTAAGGAGCCACCTTGTCGGGGCGGCTCCCGGGATCGGTTCCCAGGTCCCTGCCCTGCCTCAGTGCATGCCCCCGCCCCGGGGTCAGGGTGCATCTGTCTGTACTTGTCTGCACGTTAACCATCACCCCAGGTGGCTCCACATTTCCCGGCAGGTGTTTTAAGTGGCGGTTGGATTCCCAGAACCCAAAGACAAGACAATAAGGAACCGCCAGGCCCAGTGCAATGGGGACACAGCGTGGAGTACGTTACACCTGCCGGAGCTTACCAAAGCTGGCCTTTCACCTGAACCCGTGTCTCCATGGGGACCGTTTACATAACAGTCTCAGGACTCAGCCCCCATCTGCCCCTGTTGTCCCAAGGGTGCGGCCGGTGGCAGCTGGAAGCACGAGAACCCCAATGCCAGGGGAGTTTCCTGGAAGGAGACAGGTCTGAGCCCAGCGCTGGAAGCCACTCACGACTTAGGTTTCAGGCAGCGGACTCGACTCAAACCCTTTACCCAGCGCTGCCCACAGTCTTCCCCAGCTGGCAGCTCCTGGGGACATTGCTCTGACAGGCCAGGGACCTCAGCTCCGCCTCCAGTCCTGTCATCACTGCAATGAATAAGCTCCTGCCGCCAGTCCCTTGCAGGGGGTTCATCCCGTGGGGCTTGGTGCCGATCCCGGAGAATGGGAGGGAAGGAGCTTGGATTCTCCGCAGCCACAACGGCCCACGAGCTCCAAGGGTCCTAGCTCACCCTCTCGCCTGGCATGTCAGTGTTTCGCAGGAGCAGACGGGCAGGTGCCCAGGTTTGGGATGCTGCAGCAGCTCTTTCCGGCTTCTCATCTCCATCCCCCTCCACTGAGAGGCTGGGAATGAACAGACCCCAGACTGGAAGACCCTGACCACCACCAACAACACCCCCCCCCCATCTACCTGCTTCTAAGGCAAGGCCAATATAAACCTCCTCTGTGCAGGGAGCACTTTTGTTAGGGGGCCACATTCAGCAGTGCTCGGGGCTGATTCCTGGCTCTGTGCTCAGGGGTTACTCCTGGTGGGGCTCGGGGGTCCATATGTGGCAGTGGCATGTGGACTCAGTGGTTCCAGCTGTGCTGGAGATCGAATCGAGGTCGGCCACATGCAAGGCAAGCATCCTGCCCGCTGTACTATCACTCTATCCCCCACCCCCCATTTTTTAGGGGGAAATGCTTTCTTTCCCTGGGCCACTCCCCCTTCTAGGTGCTACTATAGTTGCTGGAGCAATGCCCAAGGATCACACACACTCACACACTCACACACACATACACACACACACACACACACGGCTTTGGTGCTCAGGCCTTTCAGCAGTGATGTTCATTGGCTGCAGTGCTCAGAAACTTTTGCCTAAAGTGCTCCTCTTCTCGCTGCGGTGTTTACACGGCAATCGCGAGGGGTGAGGGTTAGGGGGCACGCTATTTGTAGAGGCACACAAACAACTATTGTGGTGCTTACACACATTCTCGCCAGGGGTCACACTCTTGGTCTGGGTGTGTGCGTGTCTTTTATTGATTTATTTTGGGGTGGGGGGGTTGCTCGGGCACTTGTCATGACTAGGTGCTCTAAGGTCACTCCCAGTGGTGCTCAGGGGCCCCAAGTCTCGTGCATGAAAAGCACATACTCAGTCCACTGAGCCATCTCCCCGGCCCAAGACACGTGTCTTTTAGGGGTGTGTGGAGATGGGAGATGGTCATCTCCCAGCTCTGTGCTTGGGGGGGACACGTGGTGCCGTACGCTTGTGTGGTTGACAAGCTAAGCCCCTGCACC
The DNA here is from genome assembly GCF_029834395.1 of Sorex fumeus. Classification (NCBI taxonomy): domain Eukaryota; kingdom Metazoa; phylum Chordata; class Mammalia; order Eulipotyphla; family Soricidae; genus Sorex; species Sorex fumeus. The sequence goes on along the minus strand of NW_026606320.1, from coordinate 232,326 downwards.
CTTTCTCCAAATCTCCATGTGAACATTTTGAACCCATAAACGGATAACCATATCCATAAACCGTTTCTTTAGAGGCTGAAAAACACCTTTGGAGAACACAAAACTCCTCTGAGAAAGGAGAGAAAAATACTGCCTTCTGAACTTGGAAAGTGAGGCACAAAAGAAGAAATCAGTGGTTCTCAGGGTGTGGTCCAGTGACACCCACCTCCCCCTACACACACACACACACACACACACACACACACACACACACACACACACACATACTCCCAAGACAATCCAGGAACCCCTGAGGTCAAAAATGCTTTTCATACTATGATTAAGTTGTTATTTTCCTTATTGCTCTCTCTCTCTTTCACAAGTTTTCAGTGGAATTTTCCAGAGGCTACTGGATAAGTGATATCACAACAAGCCTGAGGGCAGAAGCAGAGGCTGGGAGCCAGATGACATCTCTTAAATCAGGGAATAAGAAGATTTGCAAAGACTGGAAAAGAGGCCATTCTTCTCTGAAGATTTTTTTTTTAAATTTATAGTTACCTTGTTTAAAAAAAAAGTTATGACTCATGCTAAATGTAATATGCTTCAAGGCACTAATAAGTGTTACATGGGGCTGGAGCAATAGCACAGCGGGTAGGACGTTTGCTTTGCACGCAGTCAACCAGGGTTTGATTCCCTGCATCCCTTATGGTCCCCCAAGCACCACCAGGAGTAACTTCTGAGTGTAGAGCCAAAAATAACCCCTGAGCATCACTGGGTGTGACCCAAAATGCAAAAAAAAAAAAAAAATACAAAAAAAAAACCCAGAAAAAACAGTAATTGTTACATGCTTTCATGACATAGTTAAAGATTGTTAGCTGCAATAGTTATAACCAAAAGACATCTCTTTGGCATCAGCCTGTGCTGGTGAGAGAATGGCCAGGCACCCCACCCCCACCCCGTGAACTCCCTGTCCCGCCATTACATCCCACAGGTCGTGCAGTACACGTCCCAGGACTCTGCACGCCCGTGATGCAACCTGTGCTTCTCAATTCCTACCCAGACTTTCAGAATAGAAGACAGTGTTGGACAGGGGATATAGCAAAAGTTTGAGAAACGTGGATGAGTGAGAGCCCCGGAGGGTGTAACTCTAAGAAAATCATCTAACTATTTTTTGCTTTGCACTCCCGGCGTTGCACAGGAGTTACTCCTGGCTCTGCACTCAGGAATCACTCCTGGCGGTGCTCAGGGTACCATATGGGATGCTGGGAATCGAACCCGAGTTGGCCGCGTGCAAGGCAAACGCCCTACCTGCTATGCTATCGCTCCAGCCCCCATTTAGATGCTCTGTCACAGTCCTCCCGTTGTTTATTGGTTTGCTCATGCGGGCCCAGTAACGTCTCCATTTTGAGACTTGTTGTTACTGTGTTTGGCATATTGAATACGTCATGGGTAGCTTGCCAGGCTTTGCCAAGCAGACGAGATACTCTCGGTAGCTTGCCGGACTCTCCGAGAGGGGCAGAGGAATCGAACCCGGCTCGGCCGGGCTGGCTACACACAAGGCAAACGCCCTACTGCTGTGCTATTGCTCCAGTCCTAGATGCTCTAGATATCTATTTTTTCCCTCCCTCCTGTGAAAGAAGAAGAGTGTGGGAGAGATTGAAACTATCTGCCAGGGGCTGGAGAGATAGTATAGTGGGTAAGATGCTTGCCAACCCAGGTTTGAGCCCTGGCCCCCCATGTGGTCCTCTGAGTTCTGCTAGAAGTGAACCCCAAGCGCCAAGCCAGGAGTAAGTCCTGAACACCACTGGGGATGGGCCTTCTCCGTGCAAAAAAAAGATGGCCAGCATCTAATCTCCCATTTTATTTTATTGTTGGTTTTGGAGTTATACCAGTGGTACTTCGGGGGTATATGCTATCCCAGGGATAGAACTCAGGGCAGGACTTTAAATATTTATAGGGACAAGGTAGTTGATAGTTTATTTTTCAAATATAGATCATTAAAAATTTCCCCTTTGCGGGCTGGGGCAGTAGCACAGCGGGTGGGGCGTTTGCCTTGCATGCGGTCGACTCGGGTTCGATGTTCAATTCCCAGCATCCCATATGGTCCTCCGAGCACTGCCAGGAGTAATTCCTGAGTGCAGAGCCAGGAATAAATCCTGTGTATCGCTGGGTGTGACCCCACAAGCAAAAAAAAAAAATCCACTTTCAGGGCAGAAGTGATAGCACAACAGCAGGTAAGGCAATTGCCTTGCACGCAGTCAACCTGGGTTCGATCCCCGGCATCCCATCCTCTTAAGCACCACCAGGAGTGATTGCTGAGTGAAAAGCCAGGAGTAAGCCCTGAGCATTACCAGGGGTGACTCAGAAAACATTTTTTTTTAAAATTCCCCTTTGCGCCTTCTCCAGATGGAATCCCGGCAACCATGAGCTTCTACAAGCATGGCTCCGTATGCGGGTACCAGGACTATTTTCTGTACGCAGGTACCAAGACATTTCCTTGATGTGCAAAGTGATCAATGGAAAGTAAATGATCTAGCGTTTATCCCTGAAAGATAGGCTTGAATGGTGGTGGGAGAATCTGAGCAAAATATAATAACCAGCACACCCCTCCCCCCAAAAATTCCACTTTGATTAGGGCTTTGTTTGTTTCTTGCTTTCATTCTGTCCACTTTTGCTTCATACATTTCTCTATTTTCAGTTTGGGTTGGGGTCCCCACCTGGCAGTGCTGGGGGTAGGGTAGTGATTGACTCCTGGCTCAGTGCTCAGGAGTTATTCCCACCATTACTCTAGGGACCATATGGTGCTGGGTCTCAAATCCAGTCCTCCTGCATGCAAACAGATACCCAGCCCTTTCTGCTCTCTCCCTACCTCTCTCCCCTTCCTCTCAGACACAGGATCTCTGATTTCAAGTGCCCCCTGGCACACAGCCCCTGGGACTAAAGGTTCCATTTCTCAGTCTGCTTGGAAAAAGTTTCCGTTGGACTAATTTCTGCTCAGTAGGATATAAGCAGAGGGATCTGGTGCAATTCCCAGGGAGCGTCCCCGCAAAGGAGAGGGTGCCTCTCTGCTAGTGCCTCCTTTTACGACAGCTGGTCCAGGTCTGGGATGCCTGGTGCTTGTACAGCCATCCTGGACCATGAAGTAGACACACTTCACAGAGGATAACAGGAAATTGAGAGAGAGAGAAAAAGACAGGAATCTACATGTGGGTACCTAAGCCCAGGACACAAAACTATTCATTCAAAGGGACATACACACACCATTACTCATGGCAATGCTTATTACAATAGCTAACATACAAAATCAACCTAGGTGTCCAATAACAGAGGAATGGGTTAGGAAGATGTGGTCTATGTACACGATGGAATACTATGCAGCACCAAAGAATGATGAAATCATGCAATTTGCTGCAGACTGGATGGAGCTGGAAGATGTCATATTGAGTGAAAGCCAGAAGCAGAAAGACAAACTCAGGATGGTGTCACTTATCTGTGGTAAACAGAATAACTGAATGCAAGAAATGCAATGTAATAAAGGGGGATACCTAGAACACCCCTGACCCCAGAATATAGGAGGAGGAAGTCAGAGAAAGAAAGAAATTGAGGGAAGAAGATGAGAAAGGGAAATCATGGGGAAAGGGGCAGGGCCTCAGGTATATGGTAATATCTGAGGGAGTGCTACAATTATGCTATAGCTATAGAACCGTCACTGTCACTGTCACTGTCCTCCCATTGATCATCGATTTGCTTGAGCGGGCCCAGTAACGTCTCCATTGGAGACTTTTGTTGTTACTGTGTCTGGCATATCGAATACGTCACGGGGAGTTTGCCAGGTTCTGCCGTGCGGGCGAGATACTCTCGGTAGCTTGCCGGGCTCTCCGAGAGGGGCGGAGGAATCGAACACGGGTCGGCCATGTTGGCTGCGTGCAAGGCAAACGCCCTACCGCTGTGCTATCGCTCCAGCCAGCTATAGAACCAAACACTGAAAATATAAGACTCAAACTACAACAAACCACCAAAGTTTAAATGTGCCTGGTAAGCTGGGAGGCAGGGCTGGGAGGCAGGGAGTGGGAGTGGGAGAGAACTTGGGGACACCGGTGGAGAAAAAAATGAACATGGATGGCGGGATTGGTGCTAGAAAATTATCTGTGTAAAATTCAACTACCAGTAACTTTGTAACCCACGTTTCTTTCATAAAATAAAAATACAAAGAGCTGAGAATTCAGTGGGGTGCTGTGCAGCGCCCGAGCCTGCCCCCAGAGCTTCTTTCCTGCAAAGAGGAAGGAATAACTTTCTAGACCTTTCTAGCTGGGAAAGCCGTGATTACTGACGGGTTCCATCACTCAGAGCAGGACCCATTGCTAACTCACAATGCCCGTCCTCAGCCCGTTGCAACAGAACAAAAGTCATTCCCCAGAGAGAGATTATCCAGAAAGGCCAGCAAGTGCTTATAGAACCATTTATCATTGGCCGCCTGTCAATCCTTGCCAAACAGCTCAAAAAGTGCTCCTCCTCCGCTCTCTGCTAAACCACTCTGGCGGAGACACAGCGCCAGTGTCAGCTAATTTGCACACTTCCGGCATCTCCCTGGCTCCAGTGCAGGCATCAACCCCATCTATCTTCTCGCATCTCTGGTCTGAGGAACCAGCGGCCCAGACTCCGGCCCTAGATACATCCATCTATGACCTCACCCCGCCTGGGTGGGGAGCACAGACCCAATTGTGGCTCCCGTTAATCACATTTGCAGTTCACTAAGGAAGACCAGACTCCTCTCTGGAGAGGCCCGGCAGGTGCAGGGCAGGAGGAGAGAGACGAAAATGCCTCTCCCCAGAGGCAGACGGAGGGGCAGGGAGAAAGCAGCATCAACTGATCTGAAGCTTCTCTATTGTGTTTGCTCCCGAACAGCTAACAGAGGAGGAGGGAGCATTCTTCTGTCTGCGGGGAACAAAGGAAGGAGGGACTCAGAGATCAAGTATGAGATTGTTCGCCCAGTTCTGATCTTTCCAGGTCCCCGGGTGGGCGCCCCTGGGGGAGGTGGGGAGGCGCCTAGAGGCTGGACTGGTCCAAAATCGTGGGTTCAAGAATTCACCCCAGCAAAACAAGCGTAGTTTCCCATTGGTTGGCCTGCAGGGACGAGTGGCCAGGAAGGTGGCCGATTTCAATTTGTAACTTCTGCTGGGCCAAGATTCCCACCCACATTCCCAGTGCTGACTTGAAAGCATCCCGGAAACTGGCTGAGAGATGTCCACCCAAGGAGGGCTTTTCTGCAGAGTTGCGCATTCCTCTCCCAGGGGTAGCTGAGACTCAGCGAACTCTCATAAGCAAGAGGGGAATGACATATGTCACAGAAATCCCCAGAGCCGGGAGAAATGAGAGATGCCCAAGGCATCCTCCAAAGCTCTCTCCTTACATCCTTCCTGGATCTCCCAGGAGGCCTCTGCGTGGTTCTCCGGGGTAAAACAAGACAACTTGCAGGAGGACAACAGCCAAACACCATTCCCCAGGGCTGTCAGTTTAGGATCTGCACAAGCTTCATGGATGGAACCCTACATGCTCTCAGCAGGAAAGAGAACGACTCTGATGGGAGCTAAGCCCCTCTCCCCTCGCACCCCACCCCAGCTGCCACCTCATTCACCAACCTGGGGCAGCTGGTCACTCACCGGCCCAAGATGGTATCAGGATTGTTCTTAGTCCTGGTTGTTCCATTTTTTTTTCTATTTAGGTCACACCTGGCAATGCACAGGGGTTACTCCTGACTCTGCAATCAAGAATTACTCCTGGCTCAGAGGACCATATGGGATGCTGAGAGTCAAACCCGGGTTGGCTGCGTGCAAGACAAAAGCCCTACCCACTGTGCTATCGCTCCATCCCCCGGTTGTTCCATTTTTCCTGTGTGTCTTGGGCCTCGAATAAGACCACCCATCCACCTGGCCCCAAACATCTCAACACCTATGTCCTCATAGGCATCCGAAGATGCTTGCTCCTTCTAGTTCTCACTTGAAGGAAGGGAAATTACTTGGGAAATGTTTGGCTAAAGTGGGTTTAGGAGGTTGGGTTAGGGAGGTATCCTCGCTGAATACTTGTGTGTGGAAGCTTATTGGGTCTAAGTCACTCTACCCCCTCTGATGCAGAGGATACCCAATGGGCTAACATGAGTCCATGGGCTAACGTTCCTTCTTCATCCCTGCATCAGGACAGTGAACTTGCACCAAAAGCAAAGGACGGCAATGCAGGCAGAGGTAGGGGAGAGCTCTGGGACTTTATCGAGGGAAGATAGCAAAGGAACTGCCCAGGGTCACAGCAACACTGAGCACCATGCCTTGGGCTCTCCAATCTTAGCAAAGCATGCAAGATTAGTCCTCACTCCTTAGCCCATATGACTCAAGGAGGACTGGGAGAGAGGTTCTTCCAGAGACAGACAGACAAACAGACAGAGAGGCTGCTTCACACCAACCTGTGTACTCACAGTTGTCACTTAGATCAAAACCCTCTCTGAGCCTCTGTCAATGGGACAAGACACCCTTTTAGAAAAAACAGATCAGAACACAGCCAGTGCTGATGTCACTAAACATCAACTCTTTTGGGGGTCCTGGGGTGACCAGAGTCTTGAGGGGTTTTTTATAATATATTTTATTTTATTTGCTTTTTGGGTCACACCCGGCGATGCACAGGAGTTATTATTCCTGGCTCATACAATCAGGAATTACTCCTGGCGGTGCTCTGGGGACCATATGGGATGTTGGGAATCAAACCCGGGTTGGTCACGTGCAAGGCAAAAAACGCCCTACCTACTGTGCTATGGCTCCAGCCCCAGGGTCTTGAGATTAACTTTCCATCCATCCTCAGTTTCAACAGGAATCCCAATTCTACCAAGCAAGTGAATGTAACTAAATGCTCCCTGCTCTCCCAGCAAAGTCAGTTCCAGGGTCGGATCATCCAGTGCAGTGAAGGGAAGTGGCCGGAAGAAGAGTTGTCAGAAGTGGGCCTGGCTAGGAAGACCCTGAATTTGCTAGTGTCTGTAGCTCCTTAGCCAATTTTTTTTGTGTCAGTTACCTCCTCCAGGCCCTTCTAGGGAAACCATGAGCAGAAACAGGAAGAGCTGGGGAGGTATTTGGCAAATAAAAATAAAAGTTGAGGTGATATTTCATGAGGACATGAAGAGCGTATGGCATTGTTTCCCGCCCAGACTAGGTATTTAATGTGCCTTTCTGCGTTATTGAGGTGCGCTACGTTCATTCAATGTAAACAGCATTTCCAAACGTCAGTCAGCAGGACGGCTGGCTCCCAGGGGAGAGAGGAAGTTTGAGGTGAACAAGCAGTTTTAAAGCAGCGGGGAGAGAGGGAAAGTCATAGAGAGGCAGAGAATAGGAGGAATAAAGATGTGGTCACCAGACAAACACCAAATTTGCAGTTCCTCATAAAATGAGGCCCCCATAACCATGCCACCGGACTCTGTGCTAGGCTGTTTTCACTCAGGGCGCCCCAGAGGAGGGCGGGTCCCTCCCTCCCTACCCCAAGGGACCCAGCCCTGGAAGTTGACCTCCACAGCCCAACCACTGCCATGCTCCAGGCTACCCTCCACACGCTCAGGCCGAGCCACACATATGAGTGGACATATTCCTGGATGCTTTCACAGCCGCGCGACTCATCATAAGACATTCCCTACCCATTCTCCATAATTACCACACCATATTTGATGGGGTTCAGACAGTAGGCATCAAATCATAGAGGGAAATATATATATGCACATATACATATTTTCAGATATATATATATATATATACCAAAGTTCACATCACCCAAACTTCAACAACATGTTAGCGATATCCTATAGAATATCTTAATGGCTTCTGCCAAAATAGAACAATCTTCACACTGTTTCCTATATGAAAACTTTTTTGTAAGCATGTTCAGAAGTTCTTCATAACAGACAATACAAAAATATATTCTTTAGGTTGCGTTTTGGGATAGGAACTGGGATTTGGGTTGGAAACATCCCGAATTTGGTGGTGGGAAGATGTAATGGTGGTGGGATTGGTGTCTGAATAATAAATGTAATCAAATATTATGAACTAACTTATAACATTAAAAAAATAAATTAAAAAAAAACTCGCAGCTCCTGGAAAGTGAGAGATGGTGGTACAACTGGCTGTGGGCTTTTGAACAAGGCCTGGAGAAATCAAGCAGCAAAACTCTCTGTCTTCTCTAGGGCTCACAAGGGCACTGAGGGAAGAGCTTTGGCTTCAGATGAGAAGGAATAAAATGAGACTATCAGGGAAGTACTGCATGGGGCTGAGCTCGGCGGGACAGGTGGAAAGATCTAAGTCAGAGGCCTCTCAGACTAGATTCTCAGTTAAGATGGCCGCACTTCCGGTCACTGTTTCAAGCTCCTGGAGAGTTGGATCAGGCAGTGGGCAGAGGTTTGGACTAGACGCTTCTGGAATCCCCTCTCACTACCAGTCTTTATGCACCAAAGAGTCCAAACATCAGGGAAAGCAATTTCTTCTGCTCCTGACTGACGCCTGCCAGAGAGGATGGCTCACCACTGAGTAGGAGGCAACGGGATCAGCATTCAAGAAATGTGAGCTATGAAGAGGCATTGTAGGAAAATAACAAACGCTCAAAGACAACAGAAACAGAGAGCGCTGGTCTCCAGTAGGAAGTTTACCCCAGGGAGGAGAGAGAGAGACACTCAGACAACGCGGGAGGGAAACACTCTGATGGGTGGTGCAGTGCTGGGAATGTTTTATATGTGAAATCCTGCCAATAACAAGTCTATAAACCACGATGCCTAAAATAAAATCAAAGTTAAGAAAGAAAGAAAGAAAGAAAGAAAGAAAGAAAGAAAGAAAGAAAGAAAGATGACAATTCCGAGTGATAGTCTAGCAGGTAGATGCCTTGCATGCACCTGAGTTCAATCCCCAGCACCCCATGTGGTCCCCCAAGCACTGCCAGGAGTTATTCCTGAGCACAGAGCCAGGAGTAACCCCTAAGCATTGCTGAGTGTGGAGAAAAAAAAAACGCAAAAGAAAGATGAGATACCAGGGTATGAATGAAGCTTGGTAAAGTAAAGTAAAGTAAAGTAAAAGTAAAGGCCCTCCCATTGATCGTCGATTTGCTCGAGCGGGCCCAGTAACGTCTCCATTGGAGACTTTGTTGTTACTGTGTCTGGCATATCGAATACTCTCGGTAGCTTGCCGGGCTCTCCGAGAGGGGCGGAGGAATCGAACTCGGGTCAGCCATGTTGGCCGCTTGTAAGGCGAACACCCTACCCGCTGTGCTATCACTCCAGCCTATCGCAGGTAAAACCCTGGGTTTAATCCCAGTGCTGCCCAGCCCCCACTCTCAGAAAAGTTAGAGTAGGGCCAGAGAGAGAGAGAACAAGGGTTAAGGTGCTTGGTTTACATCCCATCAACAACCCAGTTAGAATCCCTGGTACCCATGTAAGCTCCTCCAAGCACCACCAGGGGTCACACCTGCGCACAGAGCTAGGAACAGCCAGGAATATGCCTTGAGCACCTTGCAAGTATGGCCAGAACACAAACAGAAAAGAAAAACAGATTGAGAAGTCCCTTGTGAAATGAAAGTTCCTCAGAGCTAGACACCACCCTCAGGTCTGTGAACACCAAGCAAAGCTCCACAGGATACAGAGCCCGTGGGACAACCCACTTCTCCCCCACCCCCCTGCTAGGCTCCCTGTGGTAGTCATCATTCATGATGCTATGCATTATGCCAGCATTTCACTTATTTTATTTGGCAGGAGCCTCCCAAGCAGTGCACAGGGGACCCTGGGGGACCACTCTCAGGCATACTTGGCCTTGGTCAACAGGGTCTAATTCTCCAGCCCAAGGCTGTGACACTGCTCTGAGCATTCCACACTCAGGGTGTTTTAAAGCTTATGAGGCTGTTTCGTGGTGGGTATGGCAATCTGAAGGAAGAGGGTCTCTGCCTAATCCGAGAGAACCCTCCACACAACCATGTCTACCTCCTGGAACTGTGGACTCCATGTAGGCAGGCAGTATAGGAGGACAGAGACAAGATCCTTTTATAACGTTTCAACCCAACTCACATTCCTCACATTTAAATTTTTTTTCTCTTTTAAAAATTGTTTTCTAATGGCCTAAAGGATCTTTCTAAAATGTTCCTTGTGCAGTAAAATGACCAGCAAATCAACATCAATTATTGAGCAAGCATAACTTGGGGCTTTCTATTTTGCTCATCTGCACCCGGATCTCTCCTCTGGGCTCCAGAAATCCGGGTCTTGTGTTTTGAAAAGTTCCGGTGAGCTGCAAATTTGCAAGCCACCAAACCCTGGATTCTAAATCCCAGTGGAGAGGCTGTGGGCGTTCTTGGCCCAGCAAGAAAACATTCATCCCTTAGGTGTAAGTAATATGAGCTGCCCTTTAGAATGGGCTACCTCCTGGCTCCCATCAAGAGGGTTCCAGGGAGATACAGCCAAGAGTCAGAAATGAGACTATCCCTTCTGGCGACTTGCAGGGAAAGTTCTCCGGGCAATCAGGTCTCCCCCGCAGAAATCATCGAACGCCCTCGGCCACTGTCCGTTGCCCTTGGGGCCACCACCAAACAGGCAACTTCTGAAACTGGGGGGGTGAGTGGGTGGAGGGGTTGCACTGGGACCCAGCCTAAGCGCAGAGCGCTAAACCAGAGCCCGGATTAATCACTTCCCCGGGGAGGCCGCCCCGCGCGATCCAGCCAATGAGAGCGCGCCGGTCGGGCGCAAACGCAACCTGATTGGCTGAGACCATGCCGGGCTTCTGCTCTCGGTAAACAACTCGAAACGGTTCTGGGCTGCAAGCCCCGGGGGCCTTGGGGAGTGAGCCCGTGAGCTTAGGGACCCGGCCCATCTCTAAGAACTAGGTAACCAGTTTCTTAAGATGCTCCCAGGACACTGGTTAGGGTTGACGTTAGGCGCCCAGGGGACAAAGTGAGTAGCGAGACTGCGGCTGGAGCCCTCCCCAAGGCCCCCCCAGGAGACTAACCCAGCTTCTCGAGGATTCTCTTCCCGCCTCTTTCTCTTCAAGGGATGCGGTTGCAGTGCCCGAATCTCCCTCTGCCTTCTGGAGGCCTCCTAGTATCGGGTTCACTGTTTTGCAAAACCTGTCTTCGCCTCCCCCTTCTTAGGGATAAATGAGAGCTAGGCTTTGTGCTGGAGGGGGCAGGGCAGACACGGGCCCAGCACTAACTGGGCTGCCCTATACAGGAAGACAAAGCCTTGATCCTCAAAGAAAGGTCTCAGAGCTGCAGACACACCCCACCCCCACTATTGCACCTCCTGAAGCACCTTTCTTTTTTCTTTTTTTTTTCTTTTTGGATCACACCCTGCGATGCACGGGGGTTACTCCTGGCAGTGCTGGGGGGGACCATATGGAATGCTGGGAATTGAACCTGGGTCCACAGCGCGCAAGGCAAACACCCTACCCACTGTGCTATAGCTCCAGACCCTGAAGAGCCTTTCTTTACTGTCACCGCAGCCTCGGGGACATTGAAGACAACCAAGAATGGCCCACCAGCCACCCACTGGACTGGAAACAAAGAAATGAGACAAACTCCCTCCTCTTGCAGGGAACAGCATCAGAAACATGATCTGAAGTCCTCCTAAAGTTGACCTCTGTCCCAGGTCCACCATAAGCGTGTGGCTGTGAAAGGGGGTAGGGGGTTGTAGTGTACCCCAGTTCCTCATGACCTCTGCTCCCTGGAAGAAAATGGGTTTCCACTGCATTCCATTGCAGGGTTGGGGCTTGGGTCCGGGCCACTTGCTCTTTGAGGAGCAAGAGGAGAAGGAGGAAGAGAATGGATTGGGGAAGCTGGGCTTCAAGTACTGTGTTTGCTGGGCCTCCTTCCCACACCCACGCTCAGACACTCCAACAAGATCCAGGAGTCAGCAAGAATAAAAATAACAGGGCCAGAGAGATGGGTCCGGGCTGAACACGTGCTCGGCATGCAGGAGACCCACGTTCCATTTCTGGCGACACATGTTCCCCTGCCAGGAGCAGTCCCAGAGCACAGAGCCGGGAGTGACCCATGTTAGACAATGCCACCTCTAAATAAAAAGAATAATCACTGCCATTCTAGCGATGCTGTCTCCATTGAGGCTATCAGACTGGTCACTACCCCACTACCATGCCTCCACAAGCTGTGCATACTATTCCTCTGCATTGTTCACATGTAGAAATGGAGGCTTAGTGACACAAAGCTAATAAGTGGCCCGGACCCAAGCCCCAACCTTTTACCCTGTGCCAGGGACAGGATAAGCTTGAGAATGAGCAAGCTTCAGCAATTTCAGAGTTCTCCAGTAAGAAGAGGAAGCACCCCTCATGATATTGACCCCTCTTCTTGGCCAGGGGCAGGGAGGAGGGGTGGGAAGAAGGGGGAGACGTGGTTAAACTCTGGTCTGCCTGGTCAGTGCTAGGACTGGGCCGGGCGCCAAGTGACACAGATGTCTGTGGGCAAACCGGAAGACTGAACGCCATGAGAACAGTGGGAACCCCAGAGAGAAAGGCATTAGGAGGTTCTCACTCATGAGTTACAAGCGATGGTTTCTGATCCATCCAGAATATCTTCCCAGGTCTGACATACCTCTGGCTTCAAAGAGCAAATGAGCTGGGTGAAAATGGAAAGGATTCTGAATGAGAAGCCAGCAGAGAGTCAAGTTTCCTCAGGTTAAAGGAAAGGTTGGGGGCTGGAGCGATAGCACAGCGAGTAGGGTGTTTGCCTTGCACGCAGCCAACATGGCCATTACAGGTTCGATTCCCAGCATCCCATATGGTCCCCCGAGCACCGCCAGGAGTGATTCCTGAGTGCATGAGCCAGGAGTAACCCCTGAGCATCGCCGGGTGTGACCCAAAAAAAGCAAAATAAATAAATAAAGTAAAGGTTGGGGAAATGTGTATTTAAGAGAGAGATTTTGCTCGAACAGGAGAGGGCTGGAGTTTCTCTACTTAGATGCAGATTCAGGAAGTCAGATTACTAGAAGTAAAAAATTTGGGGATATTAGGGAGGTATCCCAATCCCTAGGTAAATAATACTATCCAGCATGCGGTAATACTACTTGATAGGTCAATCAAATATTTGAGACCTATTATATACGGTTTATATACTATTTGATAGGTTTATCAAATATTTGAGACCTATTGTGTACAGTCTCTCTAGCCCAACCCAAAGAAACACATTGTTTCAGTGAGCTGAAAGGAAGTTTACGAATCAGTGGGATTGGTGTTGAAATATCGAATGCCTATAACAAATCATCAGAAAAAAAAACCTTTGTAAACCCCAGTATTTAAATAAAGATGGGGAAGAATGACAGAATTCGGGGCCAGAGCTATAGTACAGTGGGTAGGGCTCTTGCTTTGCATACAACCAAGATTCAATTCCTGGCTTATGAACTGGGGATCCTCCCACCCCCCAAGAGTGATTCTTGAACACAGAGCCAAGAATAAGTCCTGAGCACTGCTGAGTGTGAGTGACACCCCCCACCTCCCATCCCCCAGCCAAAGAATCATAGAGTCCAAATTTTTTGTTTGTTTGTTTGTTTTGTTTGGTTTGGTTTGGTTTTTGAGGGATTTGTTGTTGCTACTTTGGGGCCACAACCTGCAATGCTCAGGGGTTACTCCTGCCTCAGAACACAGGACTCACCCCCTACGGTACTTGAGGAACCATATGGGATGCCAGGGATTGAACCTAGGTTGACCGCGTCAAGGCAAAGTTCTTTACCTGCTGTACTATCATTTCTGCCCCTGAGTCCAAATTCTTGCAGGAAGAAATAGCACAAGAAGGGGCTCAGAGGAAGAGCTTGGTGGTTCACAAGGGAATGTTCTAGAGTTCAGCCTCTGACCCCTGGTGCCACAAGATATTTCTACGACACCCCAGCGGGTGAACCCTACAACAAAAGGGCAATGGGCACTGTGACTGATAGATAAGTGAGTACCACAGCAGTTGTGAGTACTCAGTTGCTCAGGGAAAACCAAACGTGACTTTAGACTTCCCGAACTGCAAAAATGCATTCCTTTGTTAGAAGTTTGAGCCAGCTGACTACCCCCAGCACAGAAAATGATAAAATCCAAGATGGTAGCTCCAGGCCCATCCCCCGCCCTCCCTCTTCTGTTTGCGCACCTACATGTGCTTGGTCACAAGCACCTATTAAGCATGTGAAATGGAATGGTTTCTATTGACAGCGTTTCGGACGGGTGGCAGGTGGTGATAGCAATGTTGGGGAATAAGTAGGGTGTTGAAATACAAAACAGAATTGAACAATCCTCTCGGGGCCTATTCATTGGACCAGACCCGTTTTTAGACTTAGGAGAGCCCATGATACTATTAGAATTCTAGCGACAGTTGATTCGGGAGAGAAGGGGGTCCACTGACCCTCCAGACAGCCAGGAGGACTCTCTGGCAGGATTGTCCACTGCTATGGCCAAGTTCTGCATCTGAATTCCAGAAGTCTCACCTCCCAGACCCCCTTCCGGGTTGCACCCACCTTTTGCACTTCCTCAGAGGAGACGTTGCAGGGGCCACGGGGAGGGGATGTCCGTTTGCACCGTTCTCCACTGCTCATGGCCCAGGAGTTGGCAAAGTCATACGGGTCTGAGGTCAGGGTCCCTGTAAAGTGTCAAGAAAGTCAAGCCACGCTTATGCCAGGATTCAGAGCAGAGCTTGGGGTCTTGCATCCACCGAATCAGGCTTGCATTGGATTTGGTCCTTAGGTACTAGGGATGGGGAGAACCCTTTGTGCCGTACTCAGCCCAGTGCCACGGGTGTGGGCATTGGAGCAGTCTATGTTTGATGAGGGATGGAGGTAAAAGACCCTCTGGACCCTGCCCAACCATTGCCCCCTGTCCCTGCCTTGGTTTTCCTTCCTCCCTCCATGCATAATGTCCACCTCTCATTGCCTTGACTAACTCCCAGCATTCTCGAAGAAGAAACTCCAGGACCACTTCCTACTGGAAGCCCATCACAAGTATTACTCTCTGCCACCCCTCCCCCACCCACAATATCCCAGAAGGGGTTGAATAAGTCCCATCTCTGTATTTCCTTAATCTCCTGACCATCCCTCGATCAAATGTCTTATCCTCTTTTGGTTTGTTTTGGGTTTTTTGTTTTTTTTTTTTTGCTTTTTGGGTCACACCTGGCGATGCTCAGGGGTTAACTCCTGGCTCTGCTCAGGAATTTCTCCTGGCAGTGCTCAGGGGACCATATGGGATGCTGGGAATCGAACCCGGGTCGGATGTGTGCAAGGCAAACGCCCTACCAGCTGTGCTATCGCTCCAGCCCCAAAACTCTTACCCTCTTTGGTGTTGGTATTCTCTTTGCTTCTGTTCACACCTCAGCCCATTCAAACTCCTAAATTCAAGGCAGAGGCCCTAGCGCTCATCTCTCTCTACTTTGTTCTCTGGGATCGTAGATACCTAAAGTATGTTTGTGGTATAAAGGTAAGGGCGTGAGGAGGTAAGATAAAATGGAACCTCAATGCCCAGTCACTGCTGTCTCTGTGCTGTCACTGCATGTGTGACAGTCTACAGAGCCACTGTGCTTAGCAACTGCTCACAACGATGCATAAAGGCCACTGGGGCCTGCTAACACGGCTCCATCTTCATTGCAAAGGGAGACAGTGGAGTGTAAGACAGTCTTTTGCATTGCTAAGTCTGGACTAGCCAAACTTACTTCAAGATCAATAAAGGTACTTGGGAAATAAATCATATCTGGGAGGTTGGGGGAAGCATGACCTTGGAAATATAATTAGCTGATATCTCAGGTGTGGTAAGCCAAATCAATAAATAAAGACCAGGGGGGAATCCCCCCCAAAGATGCATTCACTTCCTAATTCCCAGAACGGTATGCTAATAAGTTGACATAAAAATCCTTTTAAAGATGAGTTTTCAAAACTATGCAAAATTTCTTTAAAAATTTATTATGTAACTCATTTCATCAGTCTTGCTTTCCAAGTCCAGGTTCTCCCTTGAACATATATCTCGCTTGCTTGTCTTGATGTTTCTATACTTATTTCCACTACAGAGAAGCCTGTGTTTTCTCAGGGAAACAAACTTCTCCCTCTTCCTCCCTTCACATCTCTCTAAATAAGGTTCAATAAAAGCTACCTTACTTCACTAAAAATGAATAAAATAACATTTAGTAAATAAATAAATAAAGATGAACTTTCAGTACAAAATTATGAAACGAAGGAAGCAATTCAGTATAAGCAAGAGTCAAATGACATAAAAACAGTAGGATTGGAGCTCTGAAAACTTCAGACAATAAATTTTTTATAATAAAAATATTATAAGACCAATATATTCCAAATTTATTTTTAAATGAAATTGATGAGGACAATGGTACAGTGGGTGGGGTGTTTGCCTTGCATGCAGCCAACCTGAGTTCTATTCCCAGCATCCCATATGGTCCCCTGAGCACCGCCAGGAATAATTCCTGAATGCAGAATCAGGAGTAATCCTTGAGCACTGCTAGGTGTGGCCCCCAAACTAAACAAACAATAATCAATATATAAAAATTAATTGATAAAAGAGCAGTCAAAAAATAATAATAAAAGAAGTCAGATTTTCTAAAATTATAAATGCAGTCAATGGAATACAAAGAAAAATCATGGGCAGAATATCAAACTGTAGATTTGAGAGAATTGAAGTGGTATTAAGTGAAGTAGGAGACAGACTCAAGTAAGGACGTGCTAATAAGCCATTGATGTTGGGGGAAAAACAACCATATTCTGTCCTTTTGTTTGGTTTTTTGTTTTTCTTTTTGAGTCATACCCAGTGATGCACAGGAGCTACTCCTGGCTCTGCACTCAGGAATTACTCCTCGTGGTGCGCAGGGGACTCTATGGGATGCTGGGATTCGAACTCAGGTTGGCCTCATGCAAGGCAAACGCCCTACCCACTGTGCTACTGCTCTGGCTCCAGCAACCATATTCTGACTTGAAGAATTTGCTAATTGCCTTCATGGGAGACTAGGAGCTACCAAAGAACACTATTGGGTGCAGTCCTTAGCCCCACCGGCTAAGGACTGGTTTCATTAATTAAAAACAAAAATACTTAATTCATTAAAATCCGGGGGCTGGAGGGATAGTACTCTCCAGGGGTTACAGGGTTATGACCCTTGTCATGGACATGGTCAGCCCCGGTTTGATCACTGGTAGTACCAGAGTTCATTCCCAAACACAGAGCCAGGAATAGCCCATGAGTACTGCTGGGCGTAGCTCCCAAACTCAAAAATATTATTTTAAGAAGACTTAATAATATTTTTTTGTTTTTTGGGTCACACCCAGCGATGCACAGGGGTTACTTCTGGCTCATGCACTCAGGAATTACTCCTGGTGGTGCTCAGGGGACCATATGGGATGCTGGGAATCGAAGCCAGGTTGACCGCGTGCAAGGCAATCACCCTCCCCGCTGTGTTATTGCTCCATCCCAGAAGACTTAATAAGATTAAACCCAGCCTTTGTCATGCCCCCCAGAAATCCTATCCCTTGATGCACTCCCAGAGAAACTAAAACATAGGTCCACACTAAACCCTGTATCTAAAGACCACCACTTGGAAATCAACCCCCCACCATACACACACAAAAGAAAAATTGAAAGCAGGCCTTGAAGAAGTATGGGTCCACCCCTGTTCATAGCAGTAGCCCCTAGTCTGAGTCTTGCCTCTGCCCTCTCTCTAATTCTGGCACCGTGGGGAACAGCCTTCCAGAAAAGTTTACCCTCTTGAGTCCTGAAGTCATCCTCGGCAAACGTGTTGAAGTTGCCACACAGCCCGCAGGTCGCGTTGAAGTGTCGGTCAGACAGCAGCACCTGGAACTGGCCGTTGCCGTCGATTCTGGCCGCAAAGCCGTAGGCCTCGCTGGCCAGCTTGTAGTAGCCAGCCTCCCTTTCCACGTACAGCCCTTTGGAGGCGTAGGGCATGGAGACACTAGAGAGACGGGGATGCACGCAGGAAGTGGGCTTCTCCCACGGGTGATGGATGCCACACACAAACACCCCCACCTCCGCCACCACCTTTCAGCCACTACACCCCAAGCTGCAGTGTTCAGACTTCGGTGCAAAGTACCAAACCCCCTGAAGAGGAGCCTGGAAGCTTTGTTCTACTCCCAGCCCTGCTAGCCCTCTCTAGGCATTTTCTTTTCTTTTCTTTTCTTTTCTTTTCTTTTCTTTTCTTTTCTTTTCTTTTTTTTTGGGGGGGGTCACATCCGGCAATGCACAGGGGTTACTCCTGGCTCTGCACTCAGGAATTACCCCTGGCGGTGCTCAGGGGACCATATGGGATGCTGGGAATCGAACCAGCGTCGTCGGCCACGTGCAAGGTAAATGCCCTCCATGCTGTGCTATTGCTCCAGCCCTCTCTAGGCATTTTTTTTTTTTGCTTTTTTGGGTCACACCCGGTGATTCACAGGGGCTACTCCTGCCTCATGCACTCAGGAATTACTCCTGGCGGTGCTCACGGGACCCTATGGGATGCTGGGGATCGAACCTGGGTTGGCCGCGTGCAAGGCAAACGCCCTCCCCGCTGTGCTATCGCACCAGCCCCTTTCTAGGCATTTTCACTCCCTCTTTGCATCCCAGCTTCTTGGGCTGAAAGGAGGAGGGGGTCCTTTCTGGTCCAGACACGCAGAGTTTCTGACTTACATTTGGTCACCCTGCAGGATGGTTCCATTGACAAATAAACGAAGGTCAAAAAATTCACCCAGGTACACGGAGAGACTCACTCTCTGGCCATTTTGGAAGTCCCCTGAAAGAGAAGAGGCAAGAGGGGCAATGATCCCCCCATACACACACACAAATTTAATATATTTATTTATAGCCATCTTCTCTAGATTTTATCTAAGGGGAAACACCCCTCCCACACACACACATACACAGGCAAACACACACAACACACACACACGCGCATGGGGTGCGCGCACACAGAAACACACACACTACTTAGCTAATGGGCAATGAAATCTCCTTAAAAAATCTCACTTACGGGCTCACCTTCCCATTCCTCTAGAAATTGTTCTTGGTTGCCTGTTGGATGCAGAAACCTCTTGAAATCTCTGATTTCTCACAAGAAAGAAATGCCAAAATATGACCTGTTCCTTTGGGAGCTTACTATTTAGGACTAGGTGTCCCCATGTTTTGTAAATTCACATCACTTCATTCACGTTCAGGAAATGCTATTCTGGCCCCTGTTTTTGGTAACACAAAGAAATTCAAAAGAGGTTTTTCACTCCGATGGCCACAGAGTGCCGAGGTTAGGATTTGCAGGCTCTGTTCAAGAGCTTCAGGAGTGGCCCCATCCTACGATTGCCCCAGAACAAATTCTCCAGGCTGGGGAGAATTTGTTCACCCTAACCCTGGTGCTTTTCCTTTCTGTGTGTGTCCTT
This sequence comes from Sorex fumeus, assembly GCF_029834395.1. NCBI lineage: Eukaryota > Metazoa > Chordata > Mammalia > Eulipotyphla > Soricidae > Sorex > Sorex fumeus. The sequence goes on along the minus strand of NW_026606320.1, from coordinate 212,960 downwards.
TTAGGTGGTATGTGCAGTTTGATATGATTTGCGACCTTGTTTTCCAGGGTCAAGAACACTAAGAGAAAAAAGTCCATATATTAGCGGTAGTTGCTTCTATATTTTATAGCATCTCATTTTACCAAAGTTTCTCTAGAAATGTTCTACTGTTGGAGAGCCGGGGAAACCATGCCAAAGATATGACCAAGCTGCAGCAGAGATTGAGCAGATTATAAAACAGCAAACAAAAGTGATAATATGAATTACTGCTGGCAGGCACCAAAGAGTGACATTTAAAGTTCTGTTTTAGGACAGCTCAAACCAGAATCCCTGAATAATGCAGGGATTGGGGGCCAGGGAGCAAGCACCTGGGTGATGGTGCTTGCCTTGCATGTGGCTGACTTTGATCTGATTCCCAGCACCCCATATGGTCCTTTGAGCTCCGCCAGGAGTGCTCCCCGAGCGCAGAGTCAGGAGTAAGTCCTGAGTACCATCAGGTGTGACCCCCAAACCATCATCATCAACATCATCACTATCATCATTGTGAGAATGATAAATAATAAAATGTGGATCCAGGGACGGGAAGACAGATCAATGGGCTGGAATAGATGCTTTGCAATTTGGAGTCCTAGATTCAATGCTCAGACCCACATGACCCCATAAGCACTCCCACGAGTGACCCCAGTGCACTTCCAGGTGTAACCCCCTCCAAAAAAAATGTCAACTCAAGAGCCCCACCTCAGCCAATTAAATATAATTCTCTGGAAAGTTCCCACTCGAGGACCGGAGTAATAGTACAATGAGTAGAGTATTTGCCTTGCATGTGGCTGTCCCGACGGGTTTGATCCCTGGCATGCCATATGGTCCCCAGAGCACTCGGGAGTAATTCCTGAGTGTAGAGTCAGGAGGAACCCCCGAGCATCGCCGGGTATGTCCCCAAAACAATAAAAATGAATTTGCCACACCAGCAGAGAAACTTACTAAGGATTTAATAAATAACCCACGGTTCCTTTAGAGAGATGCTCCCTCAGCCACACAGGTGGCAATGCCATCTCTGACAGGGATCTGGGTGCAAGAGCAAACACTGAGACGAGGCGGATGCCATCAGCACAAAAGAGAAAAACAACAAACAAAAATCCTTTGTGGCATTATGAAACTGGACCAATTCCCAGCTAGTCCCTGAGGGTGGGTCCTTGGGTGTTCCAAGATACCTGAGCGACAACATCGCATGAAGAAGGTGAGGGACAGCATCGAAGCTGACCCTAAGCCCTGGAGACTGAGACACTGATGGAAGAGGGAAGATGAAGCCCGTGAAGACAGATGGGGGATAAGGGGGCCCTCCCGGGGGGATGCCTTTGGGTTCCTAAAGAAGTGGGGGCAGCCAATCCTAGTGGAAATGAAACTCATCGTAAACACAGAATTAAATCTTTTCCTAGGAGGTGAGTGAAGTGTGGGCGCCTCAGACAAACCAGAGAGGGGGCACAGGAAGAACTCTAAGCCCAGGGAAGCTTGGAAAGATTTGTTTCTATGACAGCTGTGGCCATGGTGGCGGGTCACCAACAAAATTAATGGACAGGTCACCTGGGTGCAGCAGGGCAGAGGTCAGAGAGGAGGGATCCCCAAGTGGGGACCCAAGCTGAACCCCAGGCTTCTGGGGGACGTCTACCTCCTAGCACCCCTACCCACCCACGCACCCACCCACCCACCAGCAAGGTTGAACCAGAAAGGGCACTTTTTGGTGGTGAGAGTTGCAGTGAGGGTCACAGTTGTAAATAACCACCATGTTCTACAAACAGCGGCAAGAACGGGGGTCTTTCAGCAGCTCAGGGACCCCAGGAAACACCCACAGGCCACCCCCTGTCCACAGACCCTCATGATGGAGCTTCAAGCCAATACTTCAGGAATGGGAAAGGCGAGGGGACAGGTGTCACTCAAGTTCAAGCGATTGTGTCTTGCTTGCCAAAGAGTGGCAACTAAATGCTTTGCCTTTTCACCAAGAGCAGTTTTGCAGCAGGCAAACCTCAGTGTGGAGCAAGCTCCTTGACAACCAAGAACTGGGCAAAAAGGAGAGACAACCAAACTCGCTAGCTGAGAGAGGGGATCCAGGGAGGCAAAGGTCGCAATAAATAATAAAGATCCATTATGGCACCATTGTGAATGTGGGCACAGAGATGGGCACTGCCATCTCCCCCCTGGTGGATGTTTGCAATTTTCCACAACAAACTGTGGAAAAACAAGCTAATGGGACAGCCTGACTCCAGCCTCCACTTTGCTGATCTCCTGGGAGTCCTCCGCGCCCTTGGCATTGGCTGTGGACCAAAGACCAAATCCCTTCCCGGGGTGTCTTCAGTGGCTGATGCCAAACTATTTGCGACCAGTTCCTGGAGTGAACCCAAGTGCTAGAACATGGATACTTTCACTCTCTGCTGCCTGCCTACTGTGTAGGGACAATGAGTCCAAGAGACCGGGATTTGCAGGTGACCCCAGGTCTCATCTCATGGATCACACCAGGTCTGATTCTCCCCCACTCCACCCCCATCCTATGAGCAGATGGGTGGGCGGTGTGCATTTCAGCCTCCAACCTCACCAGGTAGCTCAGCCAGAATGCTCCCTTTTCAGCTGCCTCCTGTGTGCAGGAGAGGAATCTCTGAGCGTGAGGCCCTACAGGCTGTCCGGGAGGACCCTGTGGGTGTAACTGCTGCTCTGTAGTTGGGAGCATTGCTTTTCAAAGCTTCCCAGGAGGTCAAGATGCCTGCACCGGGTCGGTCGCCTGGAAGACAGAGCTCAAGTGCGCAAAGGAAGAAGTCCAGTGAGAAGGAACTAGAACAATCTGACATTACCCCACATACCCAGTGCTGTGGGCTGGAGCAATAGTACAGTGATAGGGCATTTGCCTTGCACATGGCTGGCCCAGCTGAGCCAGGCTCGATTCCTCCGCCCGTCTCGGAGAGCCTGACAAACTACTGAGACTATCTCGTCCGCACGGCAAAGCCTGGCAAGCTACCCGTGACATATTCGATATGCCAAACACAGTAACAACAAGTCTCACAATGGAGACGTTACTGGGCCCGCTCTAGCAAAATCGATGAACAACAGGAGGACGGTGCTACAGTGCAGTGGTACCCAGTGCTGTAGGATATTCTCCACCCGACCATCGACCTCCACCTGACTCTCTCTCTCTCTCTCTCTCTCTCTCTCTGAGGAGGGGGGACACCCAGCAGTGCTTGGGGGCCACTCCTGGAGGTGTTGGGTATTGGGAGCAAGCAGCGCCAGGGATCAAACCCAGGCCTCCCAACTTTCGAAGCAAATTCTCCCACCCTTTGAGCCATCTCCCAGACCAGCCGGAACCGACCGACTCTTTTGAAGTCAGTCATGAAGTCAGCCTGCCCTTAGAGACCATGGGAGGAGGCCCACAGAGGTGGCCGGCACTCAGGGTCACTTGCTCATTGTCACAGCTGGCAAGTGATGCCAGAGCTGATGGTTCTTGAAAGGGCTGTGGTCCCAGGAGGTCCATGTGAGGACCGAGCAGGCAGCCTGTGAGCTGTGCTCTGGGTGGCTGGAACAGGAACAGTCAGGAGAACTGACCTGCAAGGAGGACTGGAACCCCAGGCCTGGGCTACTTGGGGCCACCCTAACAGCTGCCAATCCACACTGCGGCGGGGAGGGGATTTCTAAGGGTATGCCCCGGGGAGGTCTGCACTCAGGAAAACACACTCTGGCAGGAGCTCCTCAAAGCACAAGTGGCCTTCAGACGGTTGCGCCCAAAAAGCAGAACAAAAGCACAAGGTGCTGGTCCCCAGCCCATTTCCAACGGCAGCAGTGGGCCCCGTGTGCCTGCATGTTTGTGTGCATGTGTGCCTCTGTGTGTGTGTGACTCTATGCGACTTGCCTGTGTGTGTGCATCCCTGTGTGTGTGCATGTGTCTTTCTGTGTGTGCATGCCTGTGTGCATTTGTATCTGTATGCGTGCATGCCTTTGAGGGTATATGACCTTATGCGGACCCTGTGTGTGTATGCTTGTGTGCGTGCATGCCTGTGTGTGTGCATGCCTGTGTGTGTCTGTGTGCATGTGTACCTCTGTGTTGTGTGCCTCTGTGTGTTCCTGCCTGTGTGCAAACAGACCTGTGTCTGTGCATGCCTGTATGTGTGCACGACTCTTTGTGTGGGTCTGTGTGCATGAGTATCTGTGTGCAAGCGTATCTGTGTGCATGTGTGCGTGTATGCATGCAGAGACCTTGGGAACTGCTCTGAGTCTTCATCTTTCTTCCATATCAGAGATGACGGCACCATCACAGAACGTCTCCGACCCAGTTGTGACTCGACTTGCACAGCACTGAAGTAGGCAGACTCTCCATTTTACAGAAGGAGAAATGAAGCCCTCGTGTCTGTGAGGATTTTCTACCCAGCACTATTGACGCTTGGGGTCTTGAAGTGTCTTTGCTTAGGGGAACCTTCAAATGCACAGCAGGGTCCATCCTAGCAGTATCCCCTACCATCTGCTGCCAGTAGCACCTACTTCCCCACCTGGGAAGACTCCCAGAGGCCGTCAGATATTGCCCACTTCCCTTTAGGGGAATCAGCCCTGCTGGGAATGCTGGATTTTCCCTGTGATCGTGGGGCAGAACCTACATTTGGGTTTCCTCAACCTCCTCCCTTGCCACCAGGCTGTTGTGAAGCACAAGAGAGCCCAGGGCTCAGCTGACCATCAGGGCAAGGACAAGGAGCGTCTCCACCAGCCCTGAATTTCCTCCCTGCAGAATTCAGGGGCAAGCTAGTGAACTCAGCCACTGGAAAGATGAACCATTCGAAATTGCCCAGAGGCCCCGGAAGGGACCCCCACATCCTCCCAAATTTCACTGACCCACACACAAGTTGCTGCTTCCCAGAACTGCTAAAAGAAGGGCTGGGTGTGGTCCCCAAGAGGCCAAAGTGAGCCCCTTCCCCCAATCCATGCTGCTCTCCCCAGGTCCCCTCTCCTGTTTCACCCCTTGAAGTCTGTGGTGGAGGCGCTAAGGCAGAGACAAGTTCCCTGGAGAAGTGACTCAGCGGGTTAGTGGTGGTTTTCCAGCCTCACACTGGCATGGGGGCTGATCCCACAGCAGCTGGGGTTAGGAAAATCCTCTCTACAAGCAGGAGCTTCCAGCACTCCTGAGTCTAATCCTGGTTCCCCGATGCCGCAGGCTCAAAGAGCCACAGCTGCCTGGGCAAGACCCTGGTCAAGGACGGGTGAACCCTGCTTTGCACCAGATGGTCCTCCATGCTCGGATATGAGCACTTTTCCCCGGATGTGAACAAATTCCAGAGGCACTCAGAGAGGAGAGGGGGTCTAGATTTAGACATGAGGAAATGAGACATCACTGGAAAACAATGGAGCTGGCCATGTTCTCGAGGACATAGTCTGGAGAGGAACTGAACCCCCAGCGTCCATGAATCCCTTCCCTCACCCAGGCAGAGCAAGTTACCAACCAGCATCAACTGGAAG
>NW_026606320.1:125000-202500 GCF_029834395.1 Sorex fumeus | reverse complement strand
AATCTAACTTATTTTAAAACAGATTGAATTCTAAATAGATCAGCCAGTATACCAGACATATAGAACCCATGATGTGTTTCTAAACCCTTTTGGTCCCTATGCTAAACCCAGAGACCCTTCTGCCACCTTCACAGAGAGAGAGAGAGAGAGAGAGAGAGAGAGAGAGAGAGAGAGAGAGAGTTGGAAGTGGAAACCACAGCATTAAATTCTTTTTTTTTAAATTTTTATTAGTGAAACACCATGAGGTACAGTTGTAGACTTACAAATTTTTGTGCTTGGGTTTCAGTTATACAATGATCCAGTACCCAACCCTCCATCATTTACATTTTTAAAATTTTTTGTTAGTGAAACACCATAAGGTACAGTTGTAGATTTACAAATTTTTGTGCTTGGGTTTCAATTGTACAATGATCAAACACCCATCCCTCCACCAGTGCCCATTTTCCACCACCACGGGTCCCAGTATTCCTCCCACCTCCTATCCCCCCATCCCACCCTGCCTCTGTGGCAGGGCATTCCCTTTTGTTCTCTCTCCTTTTAGGTGTTGTGGTTTGCAAAAGAGGCATTGAGTGGAATCATGTTTGGTCTATAGTCTACTTTCAGCATGCTTCTCCATCCTGGGAGGATCCTCCCAACACCCTTTATTTGGTGCTTCTTTCTCTATCTGAGCTCCCTTTTCCCCTAGAGTGTGTGGCTAGCCTCCAAGCCATGGAGCAAAGTTCTCAGAGTCTCCTGACACAGAATTTACCTAGATGCCGGGGTTATAACAAATGTCCATATTGAGGCTGGAACAATAGCACAGCAAGGAGGGCATTTGCCTTGCACATGGGTGACCCGGTTTCGATTCCCAGCATCCCATATGGTCCCCCCGACACCGCCAGGAGTAATTCCTGAGTGCATGAGCCAGGACTAACCCCTGTGTGTCACAAGGTGTGACCCATAAAGCAAAAACAAACAAACAAAAAAACAAAACAAATGTCCCTTTTGCCCCAGGCCAACCCAGGTCACAGGGCAGAAGCCACTGACTTGAATGATCTACATAGAGAAACCAAAAAGTGTTCCCTTGATAGCCCACTGTCTCAGCATCTCAGTGAGGGAAGGAAGACTATTTAGAACAATGACAGAGGGCAGGCAGACCTGGGCCCAGGAAGTCTGACCTCTGCTCTCGGCTCTGGGTGATCCCTGAGCGGTCATGTTTCCCTTCTGACCCTCAGTCCCTTCATCTGGACCATGGGTGGTTCACCCAGATCACCCTGCACCAAACCCCCTAAACCCAACTATTTCTGCCCATCTGCTCAGCCTGGTCCTGGCATTTTTCAGCTTCCCACAGAGAAAGGTATTAATAGCTGCCTGTTCTGGAGTACAGGGTTAGGATGCAGGTACTTCGCGGAACCTTCACAATAGGAGGGAACGTTGGTACACTGGCTAATCTGTTTAGAATTCAATGCTTTTGAGTAAATTATATGAATGAATACAGATGCTCTATTTTGTTTTCTGGCAAGCCAGAAACTCTGCAGACCCAGCAAGGGCCAAACTCAGGGTTGTACACTCAGCTAAGCGACCAACTCTCTGCTGCTTCCTGGGAGGGGGGTGTTCAGAAGGTCCTGGGTGGGAGTCAAGAGGGGAAGGCACCTACCTGGCAAGGTGATGGCCAGAATAAGCAGCACCCTCGTGATTCTGCCGGGAATCATCTGTGGAGAAGGAGTGGCACTGAGTGAGACAGAGAGCGAGACCCAAGGTACTACTGGCCAGCAGGTATGAGGAAGATGGGGCTTGAAGCTTGACCCTTATGGGTCCTTTCCCCCAAAATAAATACAGGCCAGGACCATCCATCACTGCGAGCGAGGCCCCATCACTGAATAGATGCCAGAGCCCGGAACGAGGAGAAAGCTGAGCTCCCCCAGACCTTAGCCCGCCTCTTGGCCCCTTCATCACCATCCCTCCCGCAGTAGATCAGAGCCTACATCTCCCCCCCGCCTGCCCGTGGGCACCACCGTGAGGAGTGGGCACTGTCTTGGCTTTGTTTCCCACCATGGGTACCCAGATGGAAAAGACGCCCGGGAAGTCAGGCTTTGGGTATTTCCCAATCACAAACCCATCCTGGGTGACAGGTGCCCTCTCTTCTCCTCAGCACAGTGCCCAGGAGGTGCTCAGGCAGTGTTTCTGACCTAGCCTGGCAGAAGGACAGGAATCTAGCAACCCTGTTCCAGGCTGTGTTCCCCAGGGTGTGGTTACTCCCCCCCCCCCCCCCACACACACACACACAGATCATTGAGCCTGGCCGGGGCGGGGAGCACACCCTGAGTTGCTCAGAGCTCTGGCTCTGGAAAAGGTTCTTCATGGGCTGGAGCAATAGCATGGCGGGTAGGCATTTGCCTTGCACACAGCCAACCTTGGTTTGATGCCCAGCATCCCATATGGTCCCCTGAACACTGCCAGGAGTAATTCCCGAGTGCATGATCCGGGAGTCACCCCTGTGCATTGTCGGGTATGGCCCAAAAAGCCAAAAAAAATTTAAAAAGTTGTTCAAGAAGAGGCAGTCTTCCTCCTGACGTACAGTGGGGAGACTCATGCTACCTGCGCCTGCATCCCACCTAGCAGATGAAATTCCTACTCTGTTAGACATTTGTGGAAGGGACCCCCCACACACGCACCGGCTGTCAGATGCAACCAAGTCCTGGTCTCAAGACAGATACCCTCCACCCTCAGCAGTCTCCCAGTATGTGGGGTTACCAGATTGTTTGTGGAAGGTACCCAGAGCTGGGGGTTAACTCGTGCCAGTCAAATGTTCCTGGCAGTAAAATGGGGACAGAACAGAAGCAAATACCAGGACCCCAGAAGCTAGCGGGAGAAGGATTATGAAGGGGGGGTCTGCCTGGACAAATTCTCCTGATCCCAGAGAAGGAGAAGTCCAACTTCTCCGGGGGTGGGGGGGCAGCTTCTCTCCTGATCTCCCCCACCCTTCCCATTACGGGACCCTCCCTCCTCCCCAGAAGTCATACCTTCTCCAGCTTGTGGTCCAAGGGGTTTCCCAAGTCCCAGGGGATCAGCCACCTCCAGAAGGTGCTCCAGGCCTTAGGTCATGCTCTCCCAGCGGGGCTTGCTGGGCTGTCTGGGCAAGCGGGAGCTGCCGGGGGAGATAAAGGCTGAGTGGTGACGTCCACGCCCCCCCGCCTTCCCCACCACAATAGCTGTGAGCTGCCACAACAGGGGGCTGGCCACCTCTTCATTAGCAGAGGAAACAAAGAGCGGAAATGGTATTAGAAAGACCTCCAAGTCGATAAGGCGCTCAACGGCTTGATGGACGAAGCCTAGTGGCTGCCATCACAAGCTGCCTTGCCCACTGGATGCCCCCATGCCCCTGCACCCATCCCCGGCCCTCCCCAGAGACAGGGTTGACCGAGAATGTGACTGAGCCCTGACAGGCTGCGCCGGGACAGAGAGGAATCTGGAAAGGAACTCAGAGCCGACGACAGAGCTGTTGGATCCGGCTGCCGGGGCCAGACTGGAAAACAACTCTACGAGGGCCAATTGAGCAGCCGTGTCGGGAGGAAGGAGAGAATTGGGGTTTCCTGTCCCACGAGGTATGAATGAGCCGGTGCTGGCTCCCACAAAAAGAGTCCGTCTGGGTTGTAGGCCAGAGTTCATGAGCATGTTAAAGGTGAGTGAGTGACCTGGTCCCCAGCAGGTCTTTGTGAAATCAGGGGTGAGGGGGTTTAACTTAATACTCACACTCTCACTCACCTCAGGGACCCTCAGTTCTCTTGACCTTACACATACGCACATGTACACACATCCATGGGTACTTATGTACCCATAGATCACACACAATACACATGGCTATATACATACCACTCATGGTACCCATACATCCAAATCACATGATGCACATACGTGCTGCATGATGCCACATACAATACACAGCATAATAAATACACCAATCATAATACACACATCGCATCATAATACACACACGTGCAATATAAACCTGCATGCACACCAATATAGAATACACGACAATATACAAAATACACGACAATATACATACCATTCATAATACATATATCCCCCACAAAACATAAAACACATGTATATATATGCACAACACAAAATACACATACATAATGCATGCCACACACACAACATACACAATTCACATACATACACACCTCTTGACACACAGACATAGACACATAACACACACCAAAACATTCCATATATAGCCACAGATTACACACAGATTACACATTGTGTGTAGTATGCACTGACTACATAGATACACATATCATCAAAGCTGACCACACACCACATTCACATCACATCCATACCACACATATACATATAAGCAGCACACACAAACATGCCTTCTAGCCTTTCTTCACAACCTACCATTCCCAAGACACTAACCCTTAGCATCACCCTTTAAGTGGTTCCTGCTGATAGGAGAGCTGACAGGCAGGCCAGACCCTGTCTGTGGCAGTCTCAGACATCTTTAAGTTTGGAAGCTGCTTGCTAGCTTTGTTTTTTAGCTTTATTTTTATAAAGTTGTTCACAATATTTGATTACATTTAAAATTCGAACACCAATCCCACTACCATTATACCTTCCCACCACCATATTCCCATCTCGAACCCCAAATCCTGCCCCCAAGGCAGAACCGAAATCGTTCATTTTGTATTGCTTGTTATGAATAATCTGCTAAAATTGAGACAGAAAAGGTTTCTTAGAGGAAAGTGTGTGAAGATTGTTGTATCTCACCCAAGAGCCATTAAACCCTTCCATAAGAAATTAGTAGCATGTTATTAAAGGTTGAGCCTTGTGTGCTTATATGTGTGTGTGTGTGTGTGTGTAAATGAATATGGCATCTGTTCTTTAGATGTATAGTTGAGTTAGAAGGAAAACACTGTTTTCAAAGACTTAGGAGGTATAAGGACCCAAATGGGTGGAATTCTGTGCAGAAATGTGGGCCAGCCAGGCCAGGAAACACTCAAGCTTAAGGCCCAGCCAAGAAACAGTAACCCAAACTTTGGGCCTTCAGGGAGCTGGAATAAGGACCCTGCACTAACTGGTATCTTCGAAAGGAAATAGCTTTCAAAGGATAAGCAAGGAAAAGGATCTAGCTGTCCACACAGAAGCTACGAAACACATGACTCTTTCTGTTGGGGGACGAGAATGTTGAGTCTTTCTCTAGATTGAGAATAGGCCATGGCGGCCCCACATGCTGGGGGAAAAGGCAGTTGGGATGGATAAGGAACCACTAAGTAAATGATGATTGGAGAGATCACCCGGGATGGGAGATACGTGCTAAAAGTAGACCAAGTACCAAACACGATGACCCGTTGGTATCTGTATTGCAAATCATAATCCCCCAAATTAAAGAGTAAGAAGGAATGTACCTGCCACAGAGGCAGGGAGTGGGGTGGCGGGTGGGACACCGGGAACAATGGGGGTGGAAAATGTGCATTGGTGGAGGGATGGGTGCTTGTGATTGTGTGACTGAAAGGTAATCATGCAAGTTTGTAACTGTAACTCATGGTTATCCAATAAAACTTAGAGAGAGAGAGAGAGAGAGAGAGAGAGAGAGAATAGGTCAATAGGCCATGGCCTATATGCATGTGTTCCCTGACTAACGTTATCACACAGTCCAGCAACTCTCATATTTAAAGTTTTTCAGATGTTACTCATAGACCAATCTAAGGGCTCTGGAAGAAACCAGCACAGACCTCTTTAAAAAAGATAACCTTCTTCTAATAGCTGAGATCAGCACCACGAGGATTACTCCATAACTTAGAGGCCAGCCGGGTATCCTAGAGGAAAGGGCAGTTCAGATAGAGAAGGGAGCACCAAATAAAAGATGTTTGGAGGATCCTCCCAGGGGGGGAGATGCATGTCGAAAGTAGACTATGGACTGAACATGTTTGCCACTCAATGCCTCTTTTGCAGACCACAACACCCAAAAGGAGAGAGAGAACACAGGGGATTGCCCTGCCACAGAGACAGGGGGGATGGGGGGATGGGGGTGGGAGGGATATTATCCATGGTGGTGGAAAATGGGCACTGGTGGAGGGATGGGTATCTGATCATTGTATAATTGAAACCAAAGCACAAAAAATTGTAAATTTACAACTGTAAAATAAAATAAAATAAAGGGGAAAAAAAGATAACCTTCTTCTAACTCACTTTGAAACCAAGTGATGCATGCAAAATCATATATTTTATTCTCTTGACTAAACAACCCACCATGAGCAAGAATCAATAGTCTCAACTAACAGCGGGATCAAATTTCTCCAGGAACTTCAAATAACGAAGTAATCAGGGGCCAGAGAGATTACTCAAGTGGCTGGAGCGTATGTTCTACGTGCAGGAAATTCAGGTTTGGTCCGGGCACCACATGATCTCCCAAGCACTGTTGAACAGGCCAAAAGAATAAGAATAAAATAATCTTGGAGTGATAGCACAGTGGGAAGGGCATTTGCCTTGCACGCAACCGACTTGGGTTCAATTCCCAGCATCCCATATGGTCCCCTGGGCACCGCCAGGAGTAATTCCTGAGTGCAGAGCCAGGAATAATTCCTGTGCCTCGCTGGGTGTGACCCCAAAAAAGCGGGGGAAAAAAAAGACTAAAATAAATCAGAGGTGGAACCAGAAAAAAAAAAAACTATTCCCTATTATAAGAGATTAAAAAGCAGGAATTAAAATAAAAAAATAAAATGGAGCTAGAGAGATAGAGCAGCAGGGAGAGCGTTCGCCTTCAAGGCTGACCCAGGCCCGATCCCCAACATCCCAGATGGTCCCCTGAGCCTGACAGGAGTGATTCCTGAGTACAGAGCCAGGAGTTCTCAAAGCAAGTTCCCCCAGCACCATTGGGTGTGCCCTCCCCAGTAATAATAGATAAATAAAAAAATTTTTTTTTGCTTTTTGGGTCACACCCGGCAATGCACAGAGGTTATTCCTGGCTCTGCACTCAGGAATCACCCCTGGCGGTGCTCAGGGGACCATATGGGTTGCTGGAAATTGAACCCGGGTTGGCCGCATGCAAGGCAAACGCCCTACCGGCTGTGCTATTGCTCCAGCCCCAGATAAATAAAATTTTAATGTAAAAGTATGAGACAAACCGAGAAATAAACAAAATGACTTGGAAAGAACCTTCAGAAAATGGAAAATAGAAAGCACTCCCACTGAAGTTTCCAAACACAAACAAATACCAGACATTTCTGCAGAGAAGGAAAAAAAATTGCTAGAAGATTGATCTGAGGAAACTCTTCCAAGACACAAAGTGAGAAAGAAATGAGAGGCATGGAAAGAAGCATCGTAGAGTAAGATCCAAAAAAGAAGTGTTGAGAAAATGCTTATCTTCGTAGATGTGCCAAGACAGAGCCTTTGCTCATTGAAAATGACCCCCAAACAGACTCGAAATGTTAATGCAGACCATTTGGGAGAACAGGAAACACTGGGAGGAAAGTGGGGATGTGATATGGAGAAGGGGAAACAGTAATAAAAGATGTTTATTAAGCCAGTGGCCATGTGGGGAAAGACAGGGGTCAAGAGAGCAGGGGGACAGCTCCGGAACTCTCCACTAGTCCTTGGTAAGGGCTGCCCCTGCAGACATCAATACCTCAACACTTCTGCACGCGCGCACGCGCGTGCGCACACACACACACACACACACACACACACACACACACACACACTGCATACACACTTCCCTTGGCATAAACATGCAGACAGGGATAGTCTGGAAGAAACACAGGAAGAGATAAAGTCAGAGTGCGCCTCATTAAATATTCCACAGAAGTGAAGAGAAATTAGACTGTGTCCTTAATGTTAAGTCCTTTTTTTTTTTATTTTTTTGAATTTTTCTCTTTTTTTGGCAATTTTTAAACATTTTACTTTCATGAAGTAGTTCACAATAGTTCACGGTCACGGTCCTCCTGTTGTTCATCGATTTGCTCGAGAGGGCCCAGTAACGTCTCCATCGTGAGACTTGTTTTTACTGTGTTTGGCATATCGAATACATCACGGGGAGCTTGCCAGGCTCTGCCGTGCAGGCGAGATACTCTCGGTAGCTTGCCGGGCTCTTCGAGAGGGGCGAGGGAATCGAACTCAGGTCAGCCATGTTGGCCGCTTGCAAGGCAAATGCCCTACCACTGTGCTATCTCTCCAGCCCACAATAGTTCATTACAGATAATATTCAAACACTCACCCAACCAACCAGAGATCATCCTCCTACCACAATAAGAGGGAAGTGTGTGAAGGTTGTTGTAGTTCATTCCGGGGCCATTTAGGCTTGTATATAAGAGAATACAAGCAAGTATGTTAAAATCAAAGACATGTGTGCTACTTTAGGTACATCAGTGGGTTAGAGTATAAGAGGTTGTGGCCATGCCCTCCAGAAAATACTGCATCGCTCTCTTCCGGGAGCCTTATTTTATAATCTCTGGATCTTGGCCATTGATGACATTACATGGCACCAGGGGGCAGTTTGTGGGTGTGACTGACAAGCTACTGTAAAACTGGGGAGCTGGGTAAAGGAGACCCAGTCCTAATCCGAGCAGGCTTGCCACGGGTCCCACAAACCTGGGTTCCTCTGCCAGTTTCTTCATGGGTGAAGCATATCCGAGTGTGTGGAGAGTGGCCTTGAGCATGGCTGTGTCTGGGTTCTGGAGGTTTTCGTCTGCCAGGGCTCTGCTTGGCGTGGGGGCGGGGGGGCGGGGGGGGGGACTCAACCTGCCCCCGTTCAAGGTGCTCCGGTGAGGACAGCCATGTTAAGTTCTTTTTAGAAGAACTACTAGAGAGAACATTTCAGGAAGAAGGAAACTAAACCTAGTTAGGAAATGCCAGAAGACCTCTCAGTATCTGTGTTGCAAACCATAAAGCCATAAGTAGAGAGAGAGTAAGAGGAAAATTGTCTGCCATAGAGACAGGGGGCAGAGGTGGAATGGGGGGTGGGGTGGGAGGAAGGGATACTGGGGACATTGGTGGTGGAAAATGTACACTGGTGGATGGATGGGTGTTCGATCATTGTAGACTCAAACTCAAATATAAACGCTTTGTAAGTGTAGCTCACGGTGATTCAATTCACTTGTATCACTTCACTTGATCACTTGTCCTCCCGTTCATCAATTTGCTCAAGCAGGCGCCAACAATGTCTCCATTCATCCCTGTCGTATGCTAGCGTTGCCCAGTGGCTTATTGGGGGCTCCTTCAGGGTCAGGGGAATGAGAACCATTGTTGTAACTGTTTCTGTCATATCGAATACATCACAGATTGCTTGCCAGGCTCTGCCGTGTGGACTGGATACTATTGGTAGCTTGCCGGGCTCTCCGAGAGGGAGAAACTGCATCGCTCTCTTCCGGGAGCTTTGTTTTATAGTCTCTGGGTCTTGGTTGTTGATGAGATTACATGGCGCCAGGGGCAGTTTGTGGGTGTGATTGCCAAGCTACTGGAAAACGGGGGATCTGGGTGGAGGGGGTCCAGTCCCAATCCGAGCAGAACTGGAGATCTCAGCCACGGGTCCCGCATACCTGAGTTCCTCTGTTGGTTCCCTCATGGGTGAGGCTCATCCGAGTGTGTGGAGAGTGGCCTGGAGCATGGTTGTGGCTGGGTTCTGGAGGTTTTTGGCTGCCGGGGTTCTGCTTGGGGCAGGGAGGGAAACTCAGCTCACCCCCCCTCCAAGGGGTCCCGGTGAAGACAGCCTGGCGCAGGGGCAGGTGGTTCTGCCTTAAAATTAAAATTTAAAAAAAAAATAGGAAAAAAATGAAAATGCCAGAAGAATAAATAAGCAATGAAATTGTTAAGAACGGAGTTCCATATATATAGGAAATGACTGCATAAAAGAATGATCATGACAAATTGCAGTGTTATGAAAAGTTGAAACCGAAACCTATAGGGAAACGGCGATGGGAATAAAAATGCATTAGGGTTCTTGGAATTCACAGAAGAAATAACGGGGTGATAAGCATAGATTTTTGTCAGGGCTGGAATGCATAATAGGAAATTGAACTGAATTGTTTGCCAAACCAATAGGGGGGAAAAAAGAAAGAAAAAGAAAACAACATTGATCTAAGAGAAATGGAAAAATCAGTACAAATAACATAGAGTAAGTGAGGACACTGCATTCAGAGAGGAGAGTAAACAGAGAGGTTCAGGATGGATGTCTTTCAAGACACACGATTCAGCCAGGTTCAAGAGAAAGACCTAAAGCACAAAGACACAAAGATTGAAGCCAAACGAAGACCCAGTGCACCAGAAACCCAAATCCTGTCACGCACAAGGGGAAGATTTGATTGTAGTCTGGAATGCAGTGAATGAAGGTTAAAGTGACGCTCTGATCACCTCCTCTCTTTGTTTCAGGAAATGCTGATACAGAGGGAAGGAAAACCTGAACCTACCATCTTGCCTGTTTCTTGGTAAACAGGAGCTTGGGAGAGGTTCCAGGTCAAACAGGATGGGGGGGGGGGGGGGCTGCTTGCAGAAAAACAGGAGACTGCAGAATAAAGAGGATGATGATGTGGTTTTGGTGCATTTCCTCCTAAGATGCAACATAACAATCACAACATAACAGGTCACCTGGCTGTTTTGAAGGTGAGAAGCAAACAGGAAGGGGGCTTGTAGTTTGTAGTTACGTAGGTTCCTGCTAAATACATCCTCAGGAACAGTTGTACGGCTTACCCCTTCAGCAAAGCAGTTCCTTTAAGACAAAGTATGAAAGCCCTATTTCCTTTTGTCAGTGTCAGGTCACCCTGGGTTTAGGGTTTAGGCCCTAAAGTGTGTAGGGCCACAGTTTTCAAAAACTGCGAAGTGTGTGTGTGTGTGTGTGTGTGTGTGTGTGTGTGTGTGTGTGTGTGTTGGATGTGGGGGAATAGGAGACAAAATTACTACCATCAGACAAAATAGAATATAAGATAAAAATCAGTATTAGAGATAATAAGGACGAAAGTGTTGTTAAGAACAAATGATGGGACGAAAATGATTTTTTTTAAATGAGTGATGGGCTGGAGAGGTAATACAGCATGCAGGGCACTTGCCTCACACTGGGCAGAGCCACCATCTCTCCTCCAGCACCCTTATGTTCCCCCTGAGCCCTGCCAGGAGTGATCCCTGAGTGTAGAGCCAGGAGTGAGCCCAGAGCACCACCAGCTGTGGTTAAAAACAAAAAAAATAAGATTAAAAAAAATTAATGAGGGACTAGAGTGATGGCACAGTGGGTAGGGCGTTTGCCTTGCATGCGGCCAACCCAGGTTCGATTCCCGGTATCCCATAGCCCTGCCAGGAGTGATCCCTGAGTGCAGAGCCAGGAGTTAACCCCTGTGCATCACCAGGTGTGACCCAAAAAGAAAAAAAAATTAATGAGCCGCTTCCTGTTTAAGATAATGGCAGAATTCTAAACTCACGACCCCACGGGCACAGCGAATCTTCAGCTACAAATGGAATAACACTGTTGGAAAGAAATCCAGACCAACTGAGCAGGATCTACACATCAGGCCAAGCCGCAGCAACCCACATGGACAACGGTTAGAGGCTGGACCCCAAAGTTGCTGCCAGAAGAAACTCAGACCCAGTGCAGTGACCCCTAGTGAAGTACATCGAAGTGCCAAGAAACACTGTCCAATGGACTGTGACCTTCCCCTGGCACTTCTCCTCTGATTCAGGTCACTAGTATCTCCCAGGAGGGAACTCTAGTGCCCAGGACACTCCCCTCATTGTCCAACTCCAGTGTCCCAAGCTGCTTACGTACATGGCTAGCACGGGGCTGCAGTAAATGAAGAATGTCTTTTAACCTGTCATACCCCACAGCACCAGTATTCCATGGAAGGATCCATTAGCATATCTGCTAGCCGGGCCTATGGGATGACAGTCACAGTCACGGTCCTCCCGTTGTTCATCAGTTTGCTCAAGCGGGCCCAGTAACGACTCCATCATGAGACTTATTGTTACTGTGTTTGGCATATCGAGTACGTCACGGCGAGCTTGTCAGGCTCTGCCGTGTGGGCGAGATACTCTCAGTAGCTTGCCGGGCTCTCCAAGAGGGGAGAGGAATCGAACTCCGGTCGGCCATGTTGGCTGCGTGCAAGGCAAACGCCCTACCGCTGTGCTATCGCTCCAGCCCCCTATGGGATCAGTTCTAATGAAATACATGTGTAGCTGGGGGCGGATAGAATCCTTCCCAGGGACAGCGGAGGAGGCACCAGCTTCGGTCCCATCATGCTACTACACCCAAGTCACAAGCATGTCCAAGAAAGGGCACATGTGTGTGTCTCATGTGCAGACTTTTGCTCTTGTCCCCCAGAGAAACACATCCCTTAATAGTATGACTCCGTATGGGACTGGAGCCATAGAATAGCAGGTAGGGTGTTTGCTTTGCATGTGTCCAACCCGGGTTCAATTCCCAACATCCCATAGGGTCCCCCGAGCACCACCAGGAGCAATTCCTGAGTACAGAGTCAGGAGTAACCCCTGAGCATCGCTGGGTGTGACCCAAAAAGCAAAATAAATAAATAAATAAATAAATAAAAATAGTATGACTCCATAGAGCCACAGAGCCACTGGGGGAGGTGGGGGTGGCAGGAGGAAACTGGGGACACTGGTGGAGGGAAGGGTGTTGGATCATTGTACTGAAATCCAAACGTGAACAGCCTTGTAATTGTATATCTCACAGTGATTCCATAAAAAAAAAAAACGCATAAAATAAAATAAAATTGTATGACTCTGGAAGCTATCAGGGCTGATGTTTACAAGTTCAACGGGATGGTATAAAACAAAGGAACAGTCCTTATCTGGTGATCAGTGAACAGAAAGTAGACAGAAATGCCCACCTCCTGCTCTGCCCCTAAATGAGGCATATTTGCAGGTCAGAAAGAGAGCCTACAGGGCTGGAGTGATAGCACAACAGGAAGGGTGTTTGCCTTGCATGCAGCCGACCCAGCATCCCATATGGTCCCCTGGGCACCGCCAGGAATAATTTCTGAGTGTATGGAGTGTATGAGCCAGGAGTAACCCCTGTGCATGGCCGGGTGTGACCCAAAAAGAAAAAAAAAAGAAGAGAAAAGAAAGAACAGAAAGAGAGCATACAGTTTCAGGCATTTGCCTTGCACATAGCCAACCACAGTTCAATTTCTGGCATGGCCTATGGTCCCTTGAGCACTGCTGGGGGTAATTTGTGACCACAGAGGGGAGAGAAAGCCCCCAGAAGCACTAAGTGTGATCAAAGAAATGAGAACCAAAAACGAGGTATATTTGTGAATGTTAAAGGCTCCTTGGGGTAGGTGGTGAAGATAGCTCAAGGGGTAGAGCCTGTTGTGAGGCCCTGAACAGCCTGGATTTGATCCCTATTAGTTACTGGCTTCCCAGAAATTCTTTCATTTGAGACACCAAGAGTTTTTAGTAACTATCAACTTCTGAGTTGTCTTTTAACTTAATGTGAAGTATACTGATGGGTTAATTATGAAAGTTTGGGGCTGGAGCAATAGCACAGTGGGTATGGTGTTTGCCTTGCACGTGGCCAACCCGGGTTTGATTCCCAGCAACCTATATGGTCCTTCAAGAGCCTTCAGGAGTAATTCTTGAGTGCGTGAGCCAGGAGTAACCCCTGTGCATGACCAGATGTGACAAAGAAAGAAAGAAAGAAAGAAAGAAAGAAAGAAAGAAAGAAAGAAAGAAAGAAAGAAAGAAAGTCTGAGAGAACACCAAGAGCTGGGGCAGGGTTAACGGCTGGCACTGGTGGAGGGATGGGTACTCAATCATTGTATGACTGAAATGTAATCACGAAAGTTTGTATATCTGTAACGGTATCTCTCGATGATCCATTAAAAATTTTTTAAAAATTAAAAAGGAAACAAAACAACTAGGTTGTTTACTACATAGGCCATTCTTTCAAGACTAGGAGAAGTGGCTGGACTAATAGTACAGTGGGTAGGGTGTTTGCCTTGCACACATTGCAACTGGGTTCAGTTGGCCCCCCTCCTGTCAATCCTTGAACCCACACACACTCTTGCCCAGCCAGGAGTAATACCTGCATATTTTGGAGGAGGAGGAGGAGGAGGAGGAGGAGGAGAAGGAGGAGGAGGAGGAGGAGGAGGAGGAGGAGGAGGAGGAGGAGGAGGAGGAGGAGGAGAAGGAGGAGAAGGAGAAAGAGGAACGGGGTCCAAATAAAAGAAAAAAATAAAACCTCGGAGAAAAAGCTTAATGAAATGGAAAATTGTGATTTACCTGATCATTTAGATTAATGAGCATAGGGCTGCTCACTGAATTCAGGAGAACAATGTATGGACAAAGTGAAATTGATACAATGTTTTGTCCGTTATATCATAATTCTTAGCAAATGAATGTACTAGAAGGTCAAATTAAATATTTATGCGCAGTTAATGATACAACCTCAAAGTTTACAATCAAAGAATAAGATTGAATTATAAAAGAAAGCAGAACAGGCTTTGATAAAAGTAAAAAAAAAAAAATCCACTTTAGAAACAAGCAAACGAAACATCCTTTAGTAACCTACAAAAAGAAAGGCCCATCATTGACCTGAGAAATAAAGCAAACTTCAGTTTAGGTTAAAATATATGCCACTTTAAAAAAAAAATAAGAACAAGACTGAGATGCCAATTTCATCACTGCTAGTCAATATTTGATCAGATGCCCAGAACAATACAGTAAAAGAAGAAGTTATATGGCTTAGGAAGAAAAAAAGAATTAAAAAGTGATGATTTTGGTATATGATTGCTTAGACAGAAAAATCCAAGAGATGCTTATAAAAGTTCTATAGTTCATGAAGCAAGATTATTTTAACCTTTTTTGTTCCTATAACATTATAAATAAAATGTATAGTGACCTTGCTGGGAAAACAATATCCTAAGTCACTTAAGAATAAAAACAGTAAGAGGGACTGGAGCAATAGCACAGCGGGTAGAGCATTTACCTTGCAAGCGGCTGACCCGGGTTCGATTCCCAGCATCCCATATGGTTCCCTGAGCACCGCCAGGGGTAATTCCTGAGTGCAGAGCCAGGAGTAACTCCTGTGCATCGCCGGGTGTGACCCCCCCCCAAAAAAAACAATAAGAGAGATGAGAGATGCCTTCCATAGAGGCAGGCTGGGGTTGGGGGTGCTTTGGGGGTGGGCAGGAGAGAAATTGGGGATATTGGTGCTGGGAAATTACACTGGTGAAGGGGTGGGTGCTGGAATGTTGTATGACTAATACCTAACCATGCATAGCTTTGTAATGCTCTATCTCACTGTCACAGTTACTAATGTGGTCACAGTTCTCCGGTTGTTCATCAATTTGCTCGAGCGGGCCCAGTAACGTCTCCATTGGAGACTTTGTTGTTACTGTGTTTGGCATATCGAATACGTCACGGGGAGCTTGCCAGGCTCTGCCATGCGGGCGAGATACTCTCGGTAGCTTGCCGGGCTCTCCGAGAGGGGCGGAGGAATCCAACTCGGGTCAGCCATGTCGGCTGCATGCAAGGCAAACGCCCT
Organism: Sorex fumeus; assembly: GCF_029834395.1. Lineage (NCBI taxonomy): Eukaryota > Metazoa > Chordata > Mammalia > Eulipotyphla > Soricidae > Sorex > Sorex fumeus. Next base: position 187,028 of record NW_026606320.1, on the reverse strand, counting down.
ACCGCTGTGCTATCGCTCCAGCCCGATGATTCAAAAAAATTAAAAAATTAGTATTAAAAAAAAGAATAGAAATAATAAGGACCCACACAGGTAGGGGAGTGACTTAGAACACCTGCTGGCAAGCATATGGTGCCAAGTGCAACTCTCCATGTCCCACGGTCCCTAACATGCTCCTCGAAGTTCTGCTGTTTGAACCTGGCAGCTCTGTTCTCTGCAATTCCCCGTGGCAGAAGCAATGCCTGGCCTCACTGCAGGTAGGTGTGTAACAGGCACCGACCACAGAAGGGAATGCAGCCCCCCAGCAAGCATGGCAGGTAAAACCCCAGCCAAAGGGGCTGAAGCGATAGCACAGCGGGTAGGGCGTTTGCCTTGCACACGGCTGACCCAAGTTCTATTCCTAGCATCCCATATGGTCCCCCGAGCACCACCAGGAGTAATTCCTGAGTGCAGAACCAGGAGTAACCCCTGAACATCGCTGGGTGTGACAGAAGAAGAAGGAAGAAGAAGAAGAAGAAGAAGAAGAAGAAGAAGAAGAAGAAGAAGAAGAAGAAGAAGAAGAAGAAGAAGAAGAAGAAGAAGAAGAAGAAGAAGAAGAGGAGGAGGAGGAGGAGGAGGACAACAACAACAACAACAACTGCAGTCTCTCTAGCGACCCCCTCCCCAGTGAGTACCGCAGCCATATCTCTGTGGTTCCACTACAAGTGCGGTCCCAGGTAAGCACTTTGCCATCAACCCAGCTAAAGTTCAGCAGACCTCCATGAGCACTGCAACCAGATAAGCAGTAAGCAAAACTGCTAAAAATGCGCCTTGTGGCCAGTGGTCACAGCAACAGGAGCACCAACAACAGCCAGGAAGGGGAATGAGGTGCAATAGATACACTGTCACTGTCACTGTCCTCCCGTTGTTCATCGATTTGCTCGAGCGGACCCAGTAACGTCTCTATTGGAGACTTTGTTGTTACTGTGTTTGGCATATCGAATACGTCATGGGGAGCTTGCCAGGCTTTGTCGTGCGGGCGAGATACTCTTGGTAGCTTGCCGGGCTCTCCAAGAGGGGTGGAGGAATTGAACTCGGGTCGGTCGTGTTGGCTGCATGCAAGGCAAACGCTCTACCCACTGTGCTATCGCTCCAGTCCAATAGATACACAAAGAGGTAAAAATATTAAGCATAAAAACTACAAATTCGCCTACTCCAGATGGAACCCCGGCATCCAAGAGCTTCCACAAACAAGACCCAGGTATGCGGGTACCAGGACTAAGTCTAGAGGCGGCATGGCAGCAGAGGTCCTGTGTGGTCCCTCCCTGGCCCACCGTCCACTCTAACTGTCACCCCAACAAGGTTCCGCTTGGCACACCAACAGCCCTGGTCCAGAGACTCCCAACTGAATCCCAAAAAAGATTAGTGCCCTACAGAGATGTCTCTGGAACCCAACCATCTACAAGCTAGGATCCCAGAAGCACGTGGCCACAAAGTGTCTGCATGAACTCTCATGATATTCAAAATGAGCAACGGAAAATAAATTATCTAGCCTCTGCCCCTGCCAGGCAGGCTTGAATGGTGGTGGGAAATTTCAAGAAAAACATCTGTCACTGTCACTGTCCTCCCGTTGTTCATCGATTTGCTTGAGCGGGCCCAGTAACGTCTCCATTGGAGACTTTGTTGTTACTGTGTTTGGCATATCGAATACGTCACAGGGAGCTTGCCAGGTTCTGCCGTGCGGGCGAGATACTCTCAGTAGCTTCCCGGGCTCTCCGAGAGGGGCGGAGGAATCGAACTCGGGTCGGCCATGTTGGCTGCGTGCAAGGCAAACGCCCTACCCGCTGTGCTATCGCTTCAGCCCCATAACGCTTCAAAATAGAGAGAGAGTATTTGGGAAATTGTCTGCCATAGAGGGAGGGTGAGGACAGGGATGGGGGTGGGGGGATACTGGGGACATTGGTGGTGGAAAACATGCACTGGTGAAGAATGAGTGTTTGATCATAGTATGGCTGAATCTCAAACATGAAAGCTTTGTAACTGTATCTCATGGTGACTCAAGGGCTGGAGCGATAGCACAGCGGGTAGGGCGTTCGCCTTACAAGCGGCCAACATGGCCGACCCGAGTTCGATTCCTCCGCCCCTCTCGGAGAGCCCAGCAAGCTACCGAGAGTATTCGATATGCCAGACACAGTAACAACAAAGTCTCCAATGGAGACGTTACTGGGCCCGCTCGAGCAAAATAATAATAAACCTACCAAATTTAAAAAGTGCACCCAATGCAGAAAAATCACTCCTTTTATTGAAAGGCACTGGGGGAAGATTTGAAAGTACAGGAGTTGAGAAGCTTACCTTGCATGCAGTTGAGCCCAGTTTGATCCCCAGCACTGTGTGGTCCCCTGAACACCTCTAGGAGTGACTCCGAAGCACAGGACAAGGAGAAACAGCTGTCAAGCATCATCAGGTGTGGCCCTAACACACTTGTCCCAAATTTGTTGCAAGACAGAACAGAAAACTTAAGGAGATGGTGTTTATACTCCCTAAGTCTTAATATTCTAACTACTACTAAAACAAGATCCCTACAGTTTCTGAAGCAAGATTATTTTAACCTTCTATGTTTTAGTCTTAATATTATGAAGATATCAGTGAGCTTCCATTCAGTTCCAAACTCAATGCAGCTCCAATGAAAATGTAATCGTTTTCATAAAATCAGTGAAACCCATTCAATATCTAAATGGGAAGCCAAATGTTAAGCATAGTTCAATTTCAAATTTAATGTTGCCTGCTAAAAATGAACCAGCGATCTAGTGGTAACAGATCCATGTGATGGAAAGAGAATTCACGAGGAAAAGAGTGAGATCCCTCACTAGAGGGATACATGAAAAACTTAGATACATGAAAAACTTCAATCCACCTGTCCTCAGGGAAATCCAAAATTAAGCCACAATTAGTTACCCACCCATCAGATTGGCAAGGATGCAGGACTACTGGAATGCCCATTTGCTGTTAAGACAAAGGGTAGATAGTTTGGGAGGAAAGCGTGCAAATAGCTAGGGAATATGAAGATACTCATCCGCATCACACTGCAATAGCTCTTAAAGGCAAGTTCCCGAGAGTAACTTTTCCATCTGCATGGAAGGCTTCTCGGAGCAGTGTTTGTGGTCACAAAAACGTTCAAACAATTTAAATATGCCTCCAGAACATGAATAAATGATGATACCTCCCTCCTCCGAAATATCTAATAGCACTTTAAAAAATGCTTTTGAGATTCTAAGAAGAATCTAGACCCTAGTGTCTAATGCTGTGGGGGACACAGCCCTGTATCTGAATGTGTGTGTGGTGGGGGGGGGTGTGGAAAAATTTGGCAAGAGTGAAAGGCTTTTGAACTACAGAACAACCAAGTATTTATTCCTAGGTGTTGCTGATAGCACTCTTGGTGGAAAAGAGGTGATAAGCAGAAAATGTTTAAGAAGGCCTGATCAAGGGCTGGAGCGATAGCACAGCAGGGAGGGCATTTGCCTTGCACGCAGCCGACCCAAGTTTGATTCCCAACAATCTATATGGTCCCCTGAATATTTTACCACCAGGAATAAGTCCTGAGTGCAGAGCCAGGAGTAACCTTGAGCATCGCCAGTTGTGACCCAAAAAAAGAAGGCCTGATCTAGGCTACAGGTGCATACATGAGCACAGCACAAAAGCAGAGGCCAGAGCAATAGACCCGCAGGTAGGGTGTCTGCCTTACAAGTAGCTGGCCAAGGTTCAATCCCCAGCATCCCATATGGTCCCCTGAGCACTGCCAGGAGTAGTAACCCCTGAGCATCGCCAGGTGTAACCCAAAAAGATTTTAAAAAATGGAGCAAAATAAACACAGAATCATACACACAAGACATCTGTAGCATGATAGCATTTATGTAAAGGCTCATAAAACAAAACTGCAAATTAATGCTTGCAAACAAGTTGACAAAAACATGGGAAGAGGGAACTGGAGAGATAGTACAGCGGGTAAGACACTTGCCTTGCATACAGTTGACTCAAGTTTGATCCCAATATCCCATATGGTTCCCCTGGCACAGCCAGGAATAATTTCTTAGTCCAGAGTCAGAAGTTACCTCTGAGCATCTCTGGGTGTGGCCCAAATACTAAGAAAAAAAATTTTTTTCAACAACATGGTAAGAAAAGTAAACATGCATGGCTTGATAACCGCTAGTTTCAGAATAATGGCTGCCTCTAAGGAGGAATAAAGGAGGCAGGTCCAGATCCAGAAAGTGGCCCACAAGAGTCTACATTTCAGGCTGGAAAGAGAACACAGTAGGCAGGACATTTGCTTTGCACACAGTTGACCTAAGCTCAATGACCCACACTGTATATGACCCCCTGAGCACTACCAGAAGTGATTCTTGAGCAGAGTTAGGAGTAAGCTCTGAACACTGCCTCTTGTGTCCTCCCTCGTACCCCCAATTGATAATAATAAGTATTATTTAGATAATAAATAGTTAATTATTATCAATAATTTAGAATTTTTGATCACTTGACTCATCGATTTACTTGATCGGGCGCTAGTAATGTTTCTATTCGTCCCTGTTGTGTGCTAGTGTAGCCCAATGGTGTCTGCTCATTCTAGGAACATGAAGAGCCTCAAACCCATCGTTCAGGGTCTTGATGAAGAAGTCTGACCATCTTGTAGGTGGGCGGCCACGCGATCTTTTCACGTCCTGTGGAATCCAGTCAGTAATGACTCTAGTCCAGTGGTTGTCTCCAAATCTCATTACATGTCCAGCCCATCTGATTTTTGACACTTTGGCAAACGAGACAGAGTCCCTGATTCTTGATCATCGACGGATGTCGGAACTCCAGATTCTTTCTCTCATTTGAATGAAGCATGATACTCCAAGCATAGCTCTTTCGATTCCTCTTTAGGAGACCTGAATAGCGTTCTCATCTTGTTTTCATAGGGCCCAGGACTCTGAGGCATATGTTAATGCAGGAAGAACAGTGGAATCAAAGAGATGCGCCCGGAGCCGGAGGTTCTTTGTCCTCTTAGCTATTTCTTCAATGCTCTTGAAGGCATTCGAAGCCGCTCTCTTTCTCCTGCGCAACTCAGGTGCCAGGTCATTCATCATGTTGACTTCTCGACCTCGGTACACATAACTGTTGCATTTGGAGATGTTCATTCCGTTGAGAGCGAATGAAACATCAGGAACGAGACTGTTTCTCATAAACATTGTCTTCATGAGATTCAGCTGTAGTCTGACCTTTCCACATTCACGGTCGAAGTCGTGACCTCCACTACCTCCACTACCCAGCCACCGCCACACCCCAGGACACTTTCTGGACCGCGCGGCCATAAAGTGGCCATGCGATACATCATAAGATACTTAATACTCATCTTCCAGGATTGCCGTACCATATTTGATAGGGTTCAAATATAGTTTGAACCATGGGAACACCTGAAAGGGCGATTAGAGACCGCCCTAAAAGCCTCTATTCGTCTCGGAGAGCCGGGCAAGCTACCGAGAGTATCCTGCCCGCATGGCAGACCCTGGCAAGCTATCCGTGGCACATTCAATATAGCACAGCGGTAGGGCGTTTGCCTTGCACGCAGCCAACATGGCCGACCTAAGTTCAATTCCTCCGCCTCTCTCGGAGAGCCCGGCAAGCTACCGAGAGTATCTCGCCCGCACGGCAGAGCCTGGCAAGCTCCCCGTGACATATTCGATGTGCCAAACACAGTAACAACAAAGTCTCCAATGGAGACGTTACTGGGCCCGCTCGAGCAAATCGATGATCAACGGGAGGGCCTTTACCTTTTACTTTTATTCAATATGCCAAAACCAGTAAATACAATGGGTCTCATTCCCCTGACCCTGAAAGAGCCACCAATACAGCAGTGTTAAGAAGGATAATATTAATAAAAATAAATAATTTATAATATTTATAATATCACAAATTATTTATCATATTATAAATTATAAATAATTTATAATTTATCACTATATCATTATATCACTGTCATCCCATCGTTCATTGATTTACTGGAGCAGGTGTCAGTAACGTCTCATTTGTCAAAGCCCTAAGATTTTAGCAGCCTCTCCTTACTCGTCTTACCCAATGCTGCCATATTGGAGGCTCTTTCAGAGTTAGGGGAATGAGGCCCGTTATTGTTACTGTTTTTGGCACATCGAATACGCCACGGGGAACTCTTACTGTTTTGGCATATCGAATATCCCAGGCTCTGCTGTGTTAGTTAAGGAAAATAAGTTCTCAAGTTCTCTTAATTTCTCCTCCCATGAGACATTCTGAGTATGAGATAATTGTGATGACAAATATCCTTTTTGTTAATTAAGAAAGATTCTTGGGACACAGCTCCTGGAGAATTCTCCGGGCCTCTTCCAGAGCCGATATTAATGGGAGGTCCCAGATGCGGTAGGTGCTATCTCCTCGCCTTCTCCAGATGAAATCCTGGCAACCATGAGCTTCTACAAGCATGTTTCTGGCATGCAGGTACCAGGACTATTTTCCGAAGAGCAATGGGGCTGCCCGGCTCCCAGGCAATCTCTGATTTCGGAAGTCACACCCACAACCCACCCCCAGCACCATCTTACAGCACACAGCAGCCAAGAGAAAAACCAGCTGGAGGGCCCCACAGCTCCCAGAGAATTCTCCGGGCCCTATCCAAAGCCGATATCACTGGAAGGTCCTAGATGGGGTAGGTGCTGTCTCCCCACCTTCTCCAGACATTTCCTGATATGCAAAGTGATCAATGGAAAGTAAATGATCTAGCATTTGTCCCTGAAAATCAGGCTTGAGTGGTGGTGGGAAAATCTGAGCAAAAGATAATGCCCAACTGATATACATCTGGACTGTGTATTTAACTATGGTGCTATGCTGCCCTGGGAGGGGAAGGGTGTCTGTCCCTCTGCCTGTCCCCCTTTGCGGTGGCGACATGGTGGCCTGCATCTTTTAGAGCCTAATGAACAGCCAGGTATGTGACTGCATTGACGAGGCATTGGGGCTTCATGGGATGGGGGTGGAATTTGCCCTACTCCCCGCCATGACAATGCTCCGGGTTGCCACCCTCAAACGCCTCCTTTGGCTTCTGACCAACCATGGACCCAGAGGCACACATACCAATCTCGGAACCCAGGGGCTTCTGGCAGTAATCCCTCTAGGTTTATTACTAAAATATCAGAAATCCAAATTCGTATGGCCGCTATTGTGGCCACATGACATCGTATGCTCTTCATAATCAGCAATAGAAAACAACTTTTCTAATGATGTCTTTGTGGCAGGTCTGAATGTTGGGGAAAATTCCAAATAACAATGTTGGGTCTTTTGACGTAATATTGAATGTGATCAACAGAGAGAGAGAGAGAGAGAGAGAGTAAAGTGGAAATCTGCCACACAGGTGGGGGGGGCGGGAGGGGGGTATACTGGGGTTCTTGGTTGTGGAAAATGTGCACGTAGTGAAGGGACGGGTGTTTGATCATTGTATGACCTTCCGAGATTTATCTGAAAGGCTTTGTGACTGTTCTCACGGTGATTCAATAAATAAATAAATAAATAAATAGAAAGATTCTTTATATTCCAAACTGAAAAACATTCTCTAATTGACAAAGAAGTTGGGCACTGCTGAATAAACCTCATGTCCTAGCAACAAAATCTAAATAACAATGGAGTGACTGGCTTCAAAGGTATTTTGGCGAGACATATCTTGGACACTCCCAAATAGCTGTGGGCATAATTTTATATATTACACTGTTTTATTTTCCCTAACACTTTAAATCACAATTTTCTTCATAATATAGTGACCTACTCAGGTCATGGGAAAATTACTCTTTTGACTCTATATTGATCAATGGAAATTATGAAGGTTTTTGAAAGAAACCAAAGGAAAATTCATTGCATTCATTTAATGAGTGATATTTGAAATTTTCAAATTAAATGTAGTATCTTTGGATAAGGGAAAAGATGAAATAATGATATTAGGAATTTCCCCTAGGCAAAACCTCTTAAAATATTACAGAGACCAGTGAGAAGTACAATGGATAGGCTGCTTGCCTTGCATACGGCTAACTTAGACTCTGTCCCAGAACTGTGTCCTGGAGCACTGTATCAAGGAGCACTGCCAAGAACAACAAGAATGATCATGATCACAGAGCCAAGAGTCAGCCATGAGCACTCCTGGATGTGGCCCCCAAAAGAGTGTCCTTTAGAGAGAAAATATTTTAATCTTAGATGTAGTATATGTGTGTACTACATATATATGTATAATACCTGACCATCTCTTTTCTTACCATTTATATGAACTTAATAAAACATTTTTCTCCAAGACCTGTTATGCACATCTTGGAGATTTTCACAATGCAAATGCTAGCTGCACGATAAACACCATATGAGTCATCTTCATAATCCAATAACTCATCATTCCCTCAGGTAAAATTTCTTTTTAATAAACTCCATATCCAAAGTGTATGACTATATATATATATATATAGATCACTTGATCACTTGACATCCCATTACTCATCGATTTGCTCAGGTGGGTGCCAGTAACGTCTCCATTAGTCCCTGTCGCATGTTAGTGTGGCCCAATGGCATCTGCTCACTCCAGAAACACGAAGAGCTCAAACCGTTCCTTCAGGGTCTTGATGAAGAAGTCTGACCATCTCGTAGGTGGGTGGTCACGAGATCTTTTACATCCCGTGGAATCCAGTCGTTAACGAGTCTAGTCCAGTTGTCATCTCCAAATCGCATTACGCATTATAAATTTATAATTTATAATATAATAAATATAGTATAACTTTTATGATATGTAAAAGTTATGCCATATTTATTATTTAAATAATTCGAATATTATTTATATTATTTATAAGTATTATTTATGTTGTTTATGTTGTTATTAATATTATTGTTGATATTTAAATAATTAATATAAATAATTGTTTATTTTATAAATTAATAATTAAATGATTGAATAAATAGTTAAATAAGGCCGACCCGAGTTTGATTCCTCCATCCCTCTTGGAGAACCCGGCAAGCTACGGAGAGTATTTCGCCCACACGGCAACGCTACCTTTGATGTATTCGATATGCCAAACACAGTAACAAGTCTCACAATGTTACTGGGCCCACTCGAGCAAATCGATGAACAATGGGAGGACATATTATTATTATTATTATTATTATTATTATTATTATAAGAAGCCACTAACAACAGAACGTATTATACCTCTTTATAGTTTTTCTTTATTTAATAACTTCAAATATCCGAAACAGGGAACTGGAACAATAGCACGGTGGTTAGGGCATTTGCCTTGCACACGGCTGACCCAGGTTCGATTCCCAGCACCCCATATAGTCCCCCAACCACCGCCAGGAGTGATTTCTGAGTGCAAAGCCAGGAGTAACCCCTAAGCATCGCTGGTGTGACCCAAAAAGAAAAAAAATCTGAAGCAAATATAGTAATAAGGGAGCAAATTGGCTTCAATGTAGATGTCTTTTTATTACTCTCTCTAGTTATCTGGAAGGTTGAAATTTTCATTGAAAAATCAAGCCTCAAAGGCCAGTCCTGGCTGTGTGGGCTTTACCCTGCAAATGTCACGGGACTCTGCATTTTTGCTCACACTTCTTCACACAAACTGTTTCCTTAAAACAAATTCCTAGTAGTCAACTAACAAGGCAGGTCAAAAAAAATCACAAAAATGAAACCAGAGTGATAACTCCCTGGGTTCGAGTACTGCTTTGCATGCAGTAGGTCCGGGTTCAATCCCTGGCACTTGCATGGTCTCCCTGAGCAATCACCAAACGGAGGGTCCCCCAAGCCAAGAATAGTAGCCCCTGAGCACCACCAACTTGGAAAATGAAAGAACAACAAAAGTTACAAAAATAGTTAAAATTAGTAAAACCCTGCCAGGGATTATGTCAACATGAAGTTGGTCCCTTATCATTCCAGCTCTGCTCACTGCTCGCTTTGCTATAAACTAGAAGAAACGTAGGGGAGTTATGCCAAGTAAACATTTGACTAACCAGAATACAGTTTTCTTAATTAACAATTAGGAACAAAGCATCACTGTTACTGTCACTGTCCTCCCGTTGTTCATCGATTTGCTCGAGTGGGCCCAGTAACATTGTGAGACTTGTTGTTACTGTGTCTGGCATATCAAATACCTCACAGGTAGCTTGTCAGGCTTTGCCGTGCGGGTGTGATACTCTCAGTAGCTTGCTGGGTTCTCCGAGAAGGGCGGAGGAATCGAACTCGGGTCGACCGGGTTGGCCACATGCAAGGTAACCACCCTACTCGCTGCGTTATCACTCCAGCCCATTTTTAATTTGGAGTAAAACTTGACAATTAACATAATTCTGTTTATCTTGATTAGTGGAGCAATTTGCTACAGTTTTCCAGAGTGCAGACTCACTTGGAGTGCAAAATAGACTAAATAACAATTCTCAAAATCAGATTTAGCAAACAGAATTAGCTCTTAGAGGCTCAATGGCCAAAATACCAGTTTTGAAATTAAACTTGGTTACTTGCCACCTGGGCTGGAGCGATAGTATAGTGGGTAGGACATTTTCCTTGCATGCAGAAGAGCCGGGTTCAATTCCTTTGTCCCTCTCAGAGAGCCCAGCAAGCTACTGAGAGCATCCTGCCCGCACGGCAGAGCCTGGCAAGCTCCCCATGGTGTATTTGATATGCCAAAAACAGTCTCACAATGGTGACCTTACTGGTGCCCGCTGGAGCAAATCGATGAACAATGGGAAGACAGTGCTACAGTGCTACCCTTTCATAACATTTATTATTATGGTAAACATAATGTTGGTTTTCAAATGTGTGTGTGTGTGTGTGTGTGTGTGTGTGTGTGTGTGTGTGTGTGAAAACCCTCACCCCCCGATATGCTGGTATTATCAGTGGTGTTTTTGGTTTTTGGTTTGGTTGTTGTTGTTGTTTGTTTGTTTGTTTGCTTTTTTTTTTTTGCTTTTTAGGTCACACCTGACGATGCACAGGGGCTACTCCTGGCTCATGCACTCAGGAAACTACTCCTGGCGGTGCTCGGGGGACCATATGAGATGCTGGGAATTGAACCTGGGTCAGCCACGTGCAGGGCAAATGCCCTACCTGCTGTGCTATCGCTCCAGCCCCTATCAATGGTGTTTTTAAGAAAACACTAAAGGTCAGTACATAAGTCATTCATGACATAGCAAACAGGGGAGGTCGGGAGGCCTCGTAGTTAGTGTCTTTGTACATAATGGAAGAGACACAGTTCTCTCTGCGTGTGAGGGAGAACAAAGTGAACAGCCAGCCAGGGAGCAGACCTTTGGCAAGAAGCCAATCTGCCAAACCCTTGATCCTGGAATTCTAACCTCCAGGAATACCCACCCGTCTATTGTTTAAGGCAGTGACGATCTTCAACTGCTGAGTCAAGAACGGTTTCTGATCTGCAGGAATTTCTTGCTGTTCCCGGAAAGAGTTATCACTGCTGAACACCTACGGTTTCTGCCTCAGGGATTGGAAAGAGACGGGGCTGCCTGTGCCAGGGGGAGCAGCTCATCATATTGTTTTGAGATGCCCATATCCGGACAAAGATACAATCACTATCTCCATTTTGACTGTTGCCAGAAAAGGAACACACACACATACACACACCATTGCAGAGCCATTAAATCATGGGCTGTATTTTGACGACTTATTTGAGTAAGAAGACCTTTCAAAGATTGCACTCATCTGTGGAATATAAAGTAACAGAATGGGAGACTTACACCCAGGAATGAGTAGCAGGAGGATTGCTCCATGGCTTGGAAACCGGCCTCATGTGCTGGGGGGAAAGGCAGCTCAGATAGAGAAGGGACCACCAAGTAAAGGGTGCTTGGAGGGCCCGCTCGGGATGGGAGATGTGTGCTAAAAGTAAACTATAGACCGAATGATAGCCACTCAGTACCTCTATTGCAAACCACAACACCCAAAAGGAGTGAGAGAGAGCAAAAGGGAATGCCCTACCACAGAGGTGAGGTGGGGTGGGGGAAATGGGGTGGGGTGGTGGGAGGGATACTGGGATCATTGGTGGTGGAAAATGGGCACTGGTGGAGGGATGGGTACTCGAACATTGTATGACTGAAATGTAAGCACGAAAGTCTGCAAATCTGTAACTGCACCTCATGGTGATTCATTTTAAAAAATTAAATTAAATGTTAAAAAAAGAGGGGCTGGAGTGATAGCACAGCGGGTAGGGTGTCTGCTTTGCATGTGGCCGACCCAGGTTCGATTCTCAGCATCCCATATGGTCCCCCAGCACTGCCAGGAGTAATTCCTGAGTGCAAAGCCACATCGCCACATCGCCGGGTGTGACCCAAAAAAGAAAAAAAAAAAAGACTTTTCAAGCTGTCAGTGCTGAAAGCCCATCAGAGAAGAGGGATGGAGAGATAATTCAGAACTGGAACACATGCTCTGCATGCAGGAGCACAGGGTTCCATCCCTAGCACCACACGGTCCCCAGAGCACTGCTGCAAGTGATCCACAGCACAACTGGATCACTTGATCACTTAACTTCCCGTTAATCATCCATTTGCTCGAGCGGATGCCAGTAACGTCTCCATTTGTCCCTGTCGCGTGCTAGTGTAGCCCAATGGTGTCTGTTCATTCTAGGAACATGAAGAGCCTCAAACCGATCATTCATGATCTTGATGAAGAAGTCTGACCATCTGGTAGGTGGGCGGCCACACGGTCTTTTGACATTCCATGGAATCCAGTCGGTAATGGCTCTAGCACTACCGGATATGGCCCACAAACCAAGAGACGAAAACAAAGAAGAAAAGGACTGCAGGTCAGCACAGCCCTCTCCCTCCCTCGAAAACCATGTGATCAGATGTTTGGACGTGATACGTAAGGGTCAAAGGGCAGCTCTGGCCCTTCTCTCCTCTGAATAATCTCCATGTGCTGTTATCGCGGTGGAAAGTCAGAAACATGCAGGGAGCTAGAGGCAGGAACACGGCAGGACCGATTCTGGCAACTAAGCAAAGATGAATATGTCATAAATCATAAAGCTGACCAGAACGGGACAGAAGAACCAGACGGACCGGTCACCTAGGCCAGGGGGAGGAGGGGACCACCGAAGCAATTAGTAAATGAATGTCGATGTGTGACTTAAAAAAGAATCCTGGGGCTGGAGCCATAGCACAGTGGGTAGGGCATTTGCATTGCACACTGCCAACCTGGGTTCGATTCCCAGCATCCCAGATGGTCCCCTGAGCACCACCAGGAGTAATTCCTGAGTGCAAAGCCAGGAGTAACCCCTGTGCATCGCCGGGTGTGACCCAAATAGGGGGAAAAAAAAATCAGAATCCATCCACCACAAGGATTGCCAGCAACAAGAGCCCCCTCTCCATCCCTGCTGCCTCAGTGTACCTCCAAGTACTCTGAGGGTGCAGCCAATGGAGAAACACCATTCTTTTGCCCTTCTCCCTTTTCCCTGCAAGTGTGCTATGTGTTCAGGAATCTTCCTATATAAAATCCTCCGTACCACTGCTCAGAGCCAGTTTCAAGGTGATCTGCCTAGCTATAGTCCGTTGATAATCAGATAATTAGTTAAATCTATCTGCCTTTTCTATGAAGAAGAACTTGGTGTGATTGATTAAACTGATTCCATTATAACACTTAGAAATCTGCTGTAGATTTGCCCTCAGGTTCTTTGAAATACTGCTTATTCCGGGGGTCTGGAGAAATAGTACCGTGACTAGGGCATTTGCCTTGCACAAGGCCAACTCAGGCTCAATTCCTGGCATCTGCCAGGAGTGATTCTTGGGTGTAGACTAAGTGCTAAACACCACCGGGTGTGGCCTAAAACACAACAAAGCAAAATTGCTTTCTCCAAAGTTCAAGATGTTCTATGATTAGCCTTTTTGTTTATGGTCTGGGTTTTGATTATTTTACATTTAAATAATATTGGGAAGGGTTGGTTTGGGTTTTGGTGTTTGGGCCACACCCAGGGATCACTCCTGGCAGGCTCTGGGGACCCTGTATGGGATGCCAGGGTTTAGAACCGAGGTTGGCCATGTGCAAGGCAAGCACCCTAAGAGCTGTACTATCACTCTGGTTCCTATAGTATTTGATTTTAAAACATACACACGAGATACTATTATCAAAATTGTTTTTGCAACAATGAGATATGTCACACCAGTGAGAATCATATACACACATATGTATGTGTATTTATGTATATACATATGTATGTATATATATGTATACATACATAGATACATAGGTGTGTAAATATATAAAGTCTGGACAAGCCACAGTGTTGGTGAGTTATGGTATGAAAGGAACCTCTCTCCACTGTTGGTGGGAATGTTGTCTGATTCAGCCTCTCTGGAAAACAATAAGGAAATTTCTCAAAAAAAAATACAAAAACTAAACTAAAAATGAGCCATACTAGCCTGGCAAGCTACCCGTGACGTACTCAATATGCCAAACACAGTAACAACAAGTCTCACGAAGGAGACGTTACTGGGCCCGCTTGAGCAAATCGATGAACAACGGGAGGACTGTGACCATGACCCTGTCATACCACTTGTTGGCATCTACCCCCAAAACACAAACCGAGTCATTCAAAAGGACATGTGCACACACACCTGTTCATTGCAATGCTTTCGTACAAAAGCCAGGATACAGAAACAACATACGTATCCAACTATGCATGCATGGGTGAAGAAGGGTGACACATAGACACAAGAAAATACTGAGCGGTTGTAAGAAAGGATAAAACCAGGCAACTTCCTGCTACAAGGATGCCATTAGAGGATGTCATGCTGAGTGAAGTCAGTCTGAAAGAAAGGGTTAGATATAGAATGGTCTCTCTCACAAGTGGGATTTAAAGACACACAGTAATGGAGCAACAAATAAACGGGAGAGTTGCTCTATTGCTGGAACTCCAGTAAGTGTACTGAAGTGTTGGTCTAACTCCTTAGAGAGGAAGGAGGAAATTGAATGGAAGGGGCCTTTGGGACTTTGGTGGAGGGAAGTGAGTATTCTGGTGGTGTTGAAACAAGGTATGCATGAAACTAGAATTAGCAGTGTTGGGCTGGAGTGGTAGGGCATTTCCCTTGCATAAAGCCGAAAGGGTTCAATCCCCGGCATCCCATATGGTCCCCTGAGCACCACCAGAGGTAACTCCTGAGTGCAGAGCCAGCAGTAACCCCTAAGCATCGCCAGGAGAACCCTAAAGGAAAAAAATAAGGAAAGAAAAGAAAGAGAAATCTTAAAAAAAAAATAGCAGTGTTATAAAAATCACAGTGCCAGGGGCTGGGAAGATAGTACAGCGGATAAGGTGCTGGCCTTGCAAACCTGGTTTCATTCCCAAAACCCCACATGGTCCCCTGAACCTGCCAGGAGTGATCCCTAAGTGCTGAGCCAGGAATAAGCCTTGAACACCCCTGGGCAAGAGCCCAAAACAAAACAAAGCAAAAAAAAAAAATCACAGTGCCTCAATAAAGATTTAAATAAATAAATAATGGTTTTGTTTCTACCTTAACAGTCTGCAAAATATGGCTCCCATTTCTACCAGTCTATAGGTATAAAAGTATTAAAATCACTGGTGTAAGCCATCTTATCCCTGAAATCCTGTTAGAGGAGCTTGAGCCGAGACAATTAATGTTGTGATTATTATTTATAATAAGTGGCAACAACGAGTATAAGGTTATTATTCATTTAATATCCATCCCTTTAATTGTTGGGGAGATGTTTTCTAATCTAGCCCACTTGTATTTCTTTAAATTTTAGTGGTTCATTACACAATGGAGTACTATGTAGCTTTTAGAAAAGAGGAAGTCATGACATTTACATACAAGTGGTACTACCTGGAAAGTATCGTGTTAAGCGAAATGACTCAGAAAGAAAGAGATAGACATAGAAAGATTGCATTCATCTGGGGAACATAAAGTAACAAAATAGGAGACTAACACCCAAGAATGGCCGAGATTAGTACCAGGAATTTTACTCCATGGCTTGGAGGCCAGCCACACAAGCCAGGAGAAAAGGGAGCTCAGATAGAGAAGGGAGCACCACATAAAGGGTGTTGGGAGGATCCTCCCAGGATGGGAGAAGCATGCTGAAAGTAGACTATAGATCAAACATGATTGTCACCCATTGCCTCTTTTGCAAACCACAACACCCAATAGGAGAGAGAGAACAAAAGGGAATACCCTGACACAGAGGCAGGGTGGGATGGGGAGGATGGGGGGTGGGAGGGATACTGGGACCCGTATTGGTGGAAAATGGGCACTGGTGGAGAGGGATGGGTACTTGATCATTGTATAATTGAAACCCATGCATAAAAATTTATAAGTCTACAACTGTACTTCATGATGTCTCACTAATAAAAATTAAAAATTTTAAAATAATAAAATTAATTAATTAATTAATTAATTAAAAAATAAATTTTATGTGGTTCAACATCAACTATGACGTTCAATCCTTTCCTGCCACTTAATCAAACGTTCTATATCCATCGAGAATGTAGCACTGTAGCACTATCCTCCATTTGTTCATTGATTTGCTTGAGCGGGCACCAGTAATGTCTCCATTGTGAGACTTGTTACTGTGTTTGGTCTATCGAATATGTCACGGGTAGCTTGCCAGGCTTTGCCATGTGGGCAAGATACTCTCGGTAGCTTGCCGGGCTCTCTGAGAGGGGCGGAGGAATCAAACCCCGGTCGACTGGATAGGCCATGTGCAAGGCAAACGCTCTACCCGCTGTGCTATCACTCCATCAAGAATAGTATTCTTTCTTTCTTGGAGGTGTGAATGTTTTTCTCACTTCTTAACTAACCTTTCCTTCTGGCTTCTGGGGGCTTTGGTTTGCTGTTGATGACCCTGTACTGGAGTTTGAGGGATCGTCTGATATTTATGTATTAGGGTGTCAGGTAACAGGAGGCTCAGCTGAAGTACAGAACATCTAGAGAACCACGGGATAACGTGAAGAGACAAGAGGAATCTCCTTCCCCCCTGCCTGCGTGGCCAAGTGTCCTGGTTTGCCCTGGAATGCAGGCGTCGGGGGGACTTGGCATATTCTCTTCTAGCGCTATTCTCAGCAAACTGCAACAGCTGGGCCCCCTAACCACCCAGAGGGATTCCATCTCAGAGACTCTTATCGGTTTCTTGCACAATCCTTCAAAGAAAAAATTACGAAAGCATTAGACTTTTTATCTTCCATCGCTTGTGATGAATAGGAATTATTCCTCTTCAGAGGCACAAACTTGCATTCCCAAGCTCTGTCACAGCACTTCTTTTCTTTTCAAATGACTTTCATCCAACCTTCTTCTTGAGCAGGGCCACTGAGAATTAAGGGAGGGGGGTTGGAGGGCCTCGGGTCTCGGAGGCGGGTGCGGGGTATTGGACACCTCCTCACAGTGCTCGGGGGCCACTCCTGGTTCTCTACTTAGGGCTCCCCCCTGGACAGAACCTCAACAGAATCATGGGGCGGGGGAGCTTGGGAAGGAGAAAGGAAGCAGATGACCCTTCAATCTTGAGTCCATCCCTCCCAGTCCTCCCTCCCTCTCAGGCCCACATGATTCCATTAAGGAACTGCAATCCAGCAGCTTCTCCATCCTGTTTAGCCTGGCCACTGCCCGGGCTGCCTTAGCACTGACCAAAGCCAGGAACGGAGGCAGGCCAGCACAGATACAGTGCGGGTCCTCTGCCTGGAGTGGGTGGGCAGCAGGGCGCACCCCTGCCCACTTCCCGGAGTCCAGTCTCTTCCTTTCCTTTATCTCAGGTCTCCGAACTCTTCGCCTGCTGGAACCCGTGGAACTCATGTCCAGCTTGACCCCCACACACACCCCGACTGTCCGATGCTTGCCCTCCAGCATCAGGCCCAGACACCCCCGTCTCAGCTAACTTATCTCTCCCTCCTCTCCTTCCCCCTATCCTTTCCACCTCTCTGCTATGCTCCCTTTGTGTTTCTTGTGTTTCTCCCAGCAGGGAAAGGAATTGTCCCTCAGGGGGCATCTTTCAGGTGCTAGCACTCCTTTTTTTTTTTAATTTATCATCACGGTCCTCACGGTCCTCCCGTTGTTCATCGATTTGCTCGAGCGGGCCCAGTAACGTCTCCATCGTGAGACTTGTTGTTACTGTGCTTGGCATATCGAATACATCACGGGCAGCTTGCCAGGCTCTGCCGTGCGGGCGAGATACTCTTGGTAGTTTGCCGGGCTCTCCGAGAGGGGCAGAGGAATCGAACTCAGGTCTGCCATGTCGGCTGTGTGCAAGGCAAACGCCCTACCACTGTGCTACATTTATCATCAAATTATAGTATGTACTTTTTTTTAAATTTATTTTATTTTATTTTTTAAATTTTTATTAGTGAAACACCATGAGGTACAGTTATAGACTTACAAGGTTTTGTGCTTGGGTTTCAGTTATACAATGATCGAGTACCCATCCCTCCACCAGTGTCCATTCTCCACCCCCAATGATCCCAGTATCCCTCCCAGCCCCCACCCCACCCCATCTCACCCTGCCTCTGAGGCAGGGCATTCCCTTTTGTTCTCTCTCTCCTTTTAGGTGCTGAGGTTTGCAAACTGAGGCATTGAGTGGCAATCGTGTTCAGTCTATAGTCAACTTTCAACATGTATCATCCATCCTAGGAGGATCATCCCAGGTGCCAGCACTCTTGAGGGTGCTCTAGAACCTTCCACCCAGAAAAGCAACTGGAGGCGCATGACTGAGTGAGCCAACACGGGGTGATTTCAAACCACAAACCCTTCTCTTGCGGTTCTCACCTGAGGTCAGGCTGTCTACAGGCCACGCGCTCAGAGAAGACTTTCTGGCTTCCGGGGAATGCTTGGCTTGCGGCTACATCACCCCCACTTCCTCTGAGGTAGTCTGGTTGTTTTCATGACACAGTAACTCTTTGGGGGAGGGGTGGTGTCCTCCCCACTCCTCCTCCCTGCTCAATTCTGCCTCTGAAACAGCCTCAATGTGCTCCGTAGAACACCCCCCTCCAGTGTAAGTCTTTTGGTTGTTGCTGTTGTTCATCACTGTGGGGTTGTGCCTGAAGGCCAGGACCACTGCAAGTGGGGTTCGGGGACCCCTACAGGGCCACACTGCTGCTACTCCAAAAGTCATGGGATGCTGGGAATCAAACCCAGGGCCTCTACAGGCAAAGCAAAAAATGGTTTGCCCATGTAAGTGGATCAACATGGAGAGTATCGTGTTGAGTGAAATGAGTCAGAGAGAGGGACAGACATAGAAGGACTGCACTCATTTGTGGAATATAAAGTAACAGAATGGGAGAGTAACACCCAAGGATAGTAGGGTTAAGGACCAGGAGGATTGCTCCATGGCTTGGAAGCTGGCCTCACATGCTGGGGGAAAAGGCAGCTGAGATAGAGAAGGGACCACCAAGTAAAGGATGCTTGGAGGATCCACTCAGGATGGGAGATGCATGCTGAAAGTAGACTATAGACTGAACATGATGGCCATGTATTCCCTCAATTGTAAACCATAGCACCCAAAAGGAGAGAGAGAGAGAGAGAGAGAGAGAGAGAGAGAGAGAGAGGGAATGCCCAGACGCAGGGGGGATGGGGTGGGGGTGGCAGGAGGGATACTGGAGACATTGGTGGTGGAGAATGGGCACTGGTGGAGGGATCACTATTTGACCATTGTATGACTGAAATGTAATCACTAAAGTGTGTAAGTCTATCATTCTACCTCACAATGTTTCATTAAAAAATTAGAAAAAAAAAGTGGTTTGTTACTTTTAGCCTTGCTAAGACCTTAGATGTTGTTGGGTGTGTGTTTGTGTGTGTGTGTGTGTGTGTGGTGTGCATGTGCATTGTTTTAGAATCATATCTGGTGGTGCTCATGGGTACTCCTGGTAGGTTGCTCTATTCTGAGGACAATGTGGTGTTGGGATTGAACCCAGGCTCCCATATGCCCACCAAGTGCTTCAACCCTTCGACCCAGCTCCTGGCCTCTGCAAGGGGTTGGCTGTTGTTGAATTGTTTTCTAATTTCCACTCCTGCAACAAGATCCTGTTCATGATTACGTCTTGGCAGCGTGGGGGCACAGAGCAAGTTCTCAGTAAAGGTGTGTCACACCCTTGCACTGTGTCATTCGTATGTGACCTTCTCCTAGACTGAATGAGAACTGCAGGGAAGAAATGCACAGCACCCAGAAAGTCAAGGAAGTGTCAGTTGCTCTCAAATTTCTGGCATAGAAGTTTTTAAAAAAAAAACTCTCAAGGGGGAAATTGCATAAGGAGTGTTGCAGGGTTACTCAGCAAGGGGACAATGACGTGTGTTCACACGGGGGCCCCATGTGTCCTCTGCAGTTGCCTAACTCGAAGTGACACTTAAATTCGGGGTGGGTGGGTGTGGTTCACACCCAGTTGTGCTCAGATATTGCCTCTGGCTCTGTTCTCAGCAGCGACTCCTGGGGGTGTTCAGGGGACCATGTGCAAGGTTGAGGTTCCGAACCAGGAGTTGGCTGTGTGCAAGGCAAACACCTTAACCTCTGTACTCTCTTCTGCCAAAATTTGTATGACTTCCAAGTCTACCCCCATCTGACTGTCACATCTACGCTATTTTTCTTATGCATGGGAAGCAGGTAAATACCGCAGGGACTCCTAGTCAGTAGTGAAGAAACTGTGGAGATGGCACTGTGCCCTGCAAGTGTGGCAGCCCCCTAACGGGGCGGGATGGGGGTCAAAGGGGTCAGGTCTCCAAAGCACCTCCTCAAAGTTTGTGGTCCTAGGACAACGGTCTCCAAACCCCAAGCCATCAATCTTAAGTATGATACTTTAAGCCCAGGTTTTTTTTTTTTTTTTTTGCTTTTTGGGTCACACCCGGCAATGCACAAGGGTTCCTCCTGGTCTGCGCTCAAGAATTACCCCTGGAGGTGCTCAGAAGACCATATGGGATGCTGGGAATCGAACCCAGGTTGGCCGCGTGCAAGGCAAACACCCTACCCGCTGTGCTATTGCTCCAGCCCCAAAGCCCAGGGATCTTAATCGCCACCCAATCAATACATCTGAAAGAGTTCATCCATTTCAACATGGCCTCTGAGTCTTCCCTGTACTCACTTTACCACTGCTGGGGTTTCTGGGATCATGTAGCGTTTATTTATTTATTTATTTGCTTTTTAGGTCACATCTGGCGATGCACAGGGGTTACTCCTGGCTCATGTACTCAGGAATTACCCCTGGGGCACTGAGGGGACACTATGAGATGCTGGGAATCAAGCCCAGGTTGGCTGCACGCAAGGCAAACGCCCTACCCGCTGTGCTATCACTCCAGCCCCTCATGTAGCGTTTTGAGTATGGGAAAGCAGCTCTTTGAACTGGAAGCCGTAGCCGTGAGCCAATTGCTACCCCACCTGGGGGCCTCACGGCAGCTGCACCATAAGTCTAAACGTGACCCAGAGCACGTCTCCCCGCCCCCCCACCCCGTGACCTCTGGCCACCTCTTTCTCCTCTGATCTCATCCCCCTCATTTGGCAAGAACTCACAAGACCTCAGTTGACAGTTTCTGTCCTTTTTATTTTCAAATGTGACAAGCAGATGCCTTATCTCCCTTCGGACACCAAAAGTTCCATGAAAACAAGGATGGAATTTGGAACTGAACTGCCTTCCCCGTCTCTACCCCACCACCAGACACGTGGGCAGGAACCTTATCGACAGTGTCCCCTCCAAGTCACCCAGCTTCCTGTCTCCCTGCCTTCTACGCTGGTTCCGTGAGGAGCACGGAGAGTTTCCTCTCCACAGCAACCCCCCTCCAAATAGACAGAATGCCCCCCTGCCACCAGCTTCCTGGGCAGAGATGAAACTCTGCACCTAGCATTGATTGGGGACAATGTCTTTGTTTCTTTTGAACTTATGTTCCCAGCATATCAGTTTTTTTTAATTATTTTATTTATTTTTTAAATTGAATCACAGTGAGATACACGGTGACAAAGTTGTTTGTCATTGGGTTTCAGTCATATAATGTCCCGACACCAGGCCCTTCACCAGTGCACATTTCCCACCACCAATGTCCTCAGTTTCCCTCCCGGCACCCCACCCCCACCGCCCTATAGGTATAATAGATATTTATTATATCTATTTTTCTTCTGTCTGTCTGTCTGTCTGTCTGTCTGTCTCTCTCTCTCTCTCTCTCTCTCTCTCTCTTTCTCTCTCTCTGTCTGAGGGAGGCAATGTCTTTAACAGAATAAAGGAGAAAGTGCATCAGAGTCTGATGAGAGCATCAGGGAGGACAAAGTCGTGTTGGGATTGAACTCAGGGCCCACACATGCCCACCAAGTGCTTCAGCCCTTGGACCCAGATCCTGGCCCCTGTTGTTATTGTATTATTTTCTAAGTTCCTCTCCTAGAACAAGATCCAGTCCATGCTCACCTCTTGGCAGTGAGGGGGCACAGAGCAAGTTCTCTCTAAACATCTGTTGCACCTACCTACCTTCGTCCAAAATGTTGCGCAAGGCAGTGCCAGACTTTAAACTGAACTGGGACAGCTGAGATAGAGAAGGGATCACTAAGTCAATGATGGTTGGAGGGATCGTTCGTGATGGGAGATGTGGGCTGAAAGTAGATAAAGGACCAGACAGGATGGCCTCTCAGTATCTGTATTGCAAACCATAATGCCCAAAAGTAGAAAGAGAGTATGGGGAAAGTTTTCTGCCATAAAGGCAGGGGAAGGGCTGGGATCAAGGCAGGGAGCAGATACTGGAGACACTGGTGGTGGAAAATGTGCACTGGTGGAGGGATGGGTGTTCGATCATTGTATGACTGAAACTCAAACATGAAATCTTTGTAAGCTCACAGTGATTCAATAAAAAAATAAAATAAAATAAAACAAAATAAACTGACCTGGGAAACATGAACCGAATCATTTAAAGTTCACTATTGCTGATACTATAATAAAAGCAAGACATTGTTATTGCAGGGCAAAAAGTATGGGCAAATAAAATAATTAATAAATGAGGCTGGAGTGATAGTAGGGCATTTGCCTTGCCTGCGGCTGACCCGGGTTCGATTCCCAGCATCCCATATGGTTCCCTGAGCACTGCCAGGGGTAATTCTTGAGTGCAGAGCCAGGAGTAACCCCTGAGCATCACCAGGTGTGACCCCCCCAAAATATTTGAAAAAAAGAAAGTAGGGGATCCAAGAGATAGTTCAAGGCATAAGGGCTTGCCTTGCATGTGGCCATGCCCAGTTTGATCCTGGCGCCACAGAAGGTCCCCCAGCACCCTCAGGAGTCACCTATGAGCACAGATCCGGGGATAGTCCTTGAGCACCACTGAATACGATATGGAAACAAACAAAAAATGGTGTTGGCACAAGAATTAGAGGGGCTGGCACAAGAATCAGAGATACATGTTTTGCCTGTGCAGAACCCCAGGTTGATTCCAGGCATTGAAATACCCCTAAGTACTGCTGGGTGTTTCCCTGGAAGCGCCCCACCCCATCATCATAAGATGTCCTTGGTGGTTCCTGACCCATGTCATACCATATCCTTGAGTTCTAGCAATGAACTGCCCACCCATTTGGGCAAGTAGCCCCCAGAAATAGACCTCCTGAACACTGCTTGGGAGGGTCCCCAAAGGAAAGAAAAAAAATACCTATCACCCTTCTGCACAGAAACCATCACCATCACCATTTCGTATATAACTTTCCTCCTTAAAAACCTTTATATAGGGATAGTACAGTGGGTAGGGACCTTGCCTTGGCTGCCATACCACCACCAATGCTGGGTTCAATCCTCAGCATCCTATATGGTCCCCAAGCACTGCCAGGAGTGATTCCTGGGCACAGAGCCCAGAAGTAACCCCTGGACATCACCTGATGTGACTCCCCCAAAAAATAAACAAAAAAGATGCATAGACGCATACCAATCACTATAGGATCCACATAATCATGACTGTCACTGTCACTGTCCTCCCATTGTTCATCGATTTGCTCAAGCGAGCCCAGTAACATTGTGAGACTTGTTGTTACTGTGTTTGGCATATCGTATACATCACGAGTAGCTTGCCAGGCATTGCCAAGTGGGTGAGATATTCTGAGTAGCTTGCTGGGCTCTTCGAGAGGGGTAAAGGAATCAAACTCAGGTCGACCGGGTCGGCCGCGTGCAAGGTAAACGCCCTACTCACTGTGCTATCTATGCAGTCCCACACACAATCATAGTGACCCCAAAATAATATTTGTGCGTAAATAATCTTTCAATAAAATCTTCCTAAAAGAGGGTTTTGAAAGACGCTTTTTGGCTTTGGAATAGAAACCTGTATCAAAAATGTTTGTTGGTACTTCCACTTTTTCGCCCTTGTGCCCAGTGGAATATTTCTCTCACGACACTTCACAGCCTGTATCATGGGCTCCATGCTGGTGGAGGTTTGAGTGAGTTCTGCTTTTTCCTTTTCAACAACAATGTTGTAATGGATGTTGATGACGCAAAGCTGCTGCACAACCCTCCGGATTATTCGTCAAGTGGTGAAATTCCTACCCATGGAAGGTCTGGGGCAATGATCGTCTACATTCTAAGTCCTCTGATGATAAGGCCTCGAAGAATTGTGACATGTGAAAATGAGAGCAAAGTGCATTTCAGATACAAGAAAGGAAGTAAAGGCAGAGGACCAAGAAAGCTCTGGGTATGCTCAGCTCACTGCCTGAACAAGCCAGTAGCCAAAGAATTAAAAGATGAGTAGGATGAGGCCAGAGCAATAAGACAGCGGGTTGGGCATTTGCCTTGCATGCAGCCAATGCGGGTTCAATCCCTGGCATCCCATATAGTCTTCTAAGCAATGCCAGGAGTAATTTTTGAGTGCAGAGCCAGGAGTAACCCTTTGTGACCCAAAAAGAAAAAAAAAATGAGTACGAGCTAAGAGGAGGAAGAGGGATGAGGTGATTCATCAGCCTGAGTGGGAGCAAGGTTGGTAGATATTGTGCTACAGGGGATAAGGGAAAGAGAGGGGACCTCGTCTCCCACTGAGCTGCAGGGGATCCATCTGACAGAGGTGACAGATGGACAGAAGGAGGACAGTCAGAGGTCTGGTGGAGATCTTCCAGAAGAGACCCAAAGACCTAAAGACCCTAGATTCAGCAAAGAAGTGATACAGCCCACTGCCGAATGGCTGTCTCCTAATACCCCAAATCTGTGAGAATCACCCTCAGTGGCCAAAGGGACTTGGTAGGCATAATTTGGTGAAAGATTTGATATAAGGAAACTCTCCTGGGGGAGCCCATCTAATTTCTGCTCCATCTTTGTGGAAGCAAGAGGGTCAACCTCAGGGATAAGATGTGCTGTCAGGGGCTGGAGCGATAGTACAGCGGGTAGGGCGTTTGCCTTGTATGCAGCCAATCCAAGTTCAATTCCCAGCATCCCATATGGTCCCCTGAGCACCCCCAGGAGTAATTCCTGAGTGCATGAGCCAGGAGTAACCCCTGTGCATCACTGGGTGTGATCCAAAAAGAAAAAAAAGTGCTATCACTGGCAGAGATGGTACAGGACCATGAGCCAAGGAATGCCAACAACTTAATGCAGAAAAGGCAAGGAACAATTCTTCCCTAGAGCCCTGGAGAAGCACAACCCATTTTAGATGGCTGTTGACTGAAGCTATGAGATAATAAATTGTGCTGTTCCAAGCCACCACCGGTGTGGGAATTTGTCTTCACAGTGGTAGGAAAACTAATAGAGATAGAGACCCCGATGGTGCCCAGCCCTGGTCTCGTGGAGGGAACTTGGTGAAATTAGTGCTGAGAAGGAAGAGGGATGCCTGGGGGTCTTTACCAAGGACTTCTAGAACCGGGCTGAGGGATGAGCTAATGCCAACAGAGAGTAAGCACCTGTGGGAAGTGAGTGGGTCTGGAGGCAGTGCTGCCCAGAGGGGAGCAGGCACACAGGAAGTCCTCCAAGGTGGAACTAGAACTGCTGTGGAGGGAAGATTTCCTAGGAGGGCTTATCATTACTTTTTTTTTTTCTATCTCAATAGCATCTCTGCTATGGAACAGCACAGAACTTTCTTGGCAACTCAGCCAAAGAATCACACTAGATTTTCCAAGCCAGTTCCCAGCATGTAAGAGCAATTTCTCAGCAAAAGGGAGGCGGTCCCTCCACTTCCTGTGTTCTAGACACAGACATCTGTGGGAGGACTAGGGTGTTTATTTCCTTCTTTTGAGACCGTCCTCAGGGTGATGGCATGATGCTGACACCAAGTCAAAGAGACGTCTCACCCAGACTGGGCTCCTATTATTCCCAGTCGCTAGGACAATGCCGTCTAGGATAACGCCATCCTCCATGCCATGGAGTAAGAGAGCTTCACCACATCATCGCGGGGAAGTTTCTGGTTCTAGCAGCTTGGCAGGATTCCCAAATCTAAAACCCACAATCCCAAGATCTGGGGTTCTTCTACTTGCACAGAGAGCAGAAAAATAACTTCAAAAACTTTGGCACATCTACACAGTGGAGTTACTATGTAGCTGTTAGAAAAGATGAAGTCATGAAATTTACATACAAGTGGTACCACATGGAAAGTATCATGCTAAGCGAAATGAATCAGAAAGAGAGGGATAGACATAGAAAGATTGCATTCATCTGGGGGATATAAAGTAACAAAATATGAGATTAATACCCAAGAATAACTGAGATCAGCACCAGGAGGATTACTCCATAGCTTAGAGGCCAGCCAGGCATTCTAGGGGAAAGGGCAGCTCAGATAGAGAAGGGAGCACCAAATAAAGGGTGTTTGGAGGATCCTACCAGGAGGGGAGATGCATGTTGAAAGTAGACTATGAACTGAACATGTTTGCCACTCAATGCCTCTTTTGCAGACCACAACACCCAAAAGGAGAGAGAGAACAAAAGGGAATGCCCTGCCACAGAGGCAGGGTGGGATGGGGGGGATGGAGGGGGAGGGATATTATCCATGGTGGTGGAAAATGGGCACTGGTGGAGGGATGGGTATTTGATCATTGTATAATCGAAACCCAAGCACAAAAAATTGTAAATCTACAACTGTACCTCATGGTGTTTCACTAATAAAAATTTTTTAAAAAAAACTTCAAAGTACGTCAATCAATTGACTTCAGTCTTTCTCAATTATTTCTAGGTCAAGCAGATGAATATCAATAAGTAAGAGATTAGATGAGAACTAATCGTCAGATCTAGCCATTGTCATCTTGGTATTTATGCCATAGAAATGGGAAGTTGGGTTTAGAAGAGAGAAGTTGGGGACCTTCTCATACATGAAGGTTCATGCAGCTTTATTCATAAGGGTCAAAAATGGACACAACCCTGCTCTCCTTCTGTGAGCTAATGAGTAAACGTATCTCTGTCCATGAAGTACTGCTCAGCAATGAGAAGGAGCAAGCAATGTGGGTGTCTCCAGAGAACTATGCAAAGTGGTAAAAGCCAGTCCCCATAGAAAAGGGAGCACTAAGTAAATGATGGTTGGAGTGCTCACTGGGGATGGGAGATGTGGCATGCTGAAAGTAGACTATGGACCAATAATGGCCAATTAGTATCTGTATTGCAAACCACAACACCCTAAAGGAGAGAAAGAGAGAATAAAAGGGAATGTGCCTGCCACAGAGGCAGGGGAGGGTAGGGTTGGCATGGCGGAAGGGATACTGGGAACATTGGTGATGGAGAATGGGCATTGGTGGAGGGATGGGGACTCGATCATTGTATGACTGAGATATGATCACAAAAGTTTGTAAGTCTGTAACTGTATCTCACGGTGATTCATTAAAAAAATATATTTAGAAAAAATTTGAAAAGCCAGTCCTCTCCCAAAGGTGGTCACGGTCACTGTCACTGTCACTGTCCTCCCGTTGTTCATCAATTTTCTCAAGCGGGCCCAGTAACGTCTTCATTGTGAGACTTGTTGTTACTGTGTTTTGGCATATTGAATATGTCAGCTTGCCAGGCTTTGCCATGTGGGTGAGATACTCTCAGTAGTTTGCCAGGTTCTCTGAGAAAGGCGGAGGAATCAAACCCAGCTCGGCCTGGTCAGCTGCGTGCAAAGCAAACACCCTACCCACTGTGCTATCGCTCCAGCCCCCCAAAGATGGTATATAATATTATGTGTATATACATATATATGAAAAGACAAAGTTATATAAATGAAGAATGAGTTAGTGGTTATCCCAGATTAAAAACAAGGAAGCATGGGAAGGGGAATGAGAAGGAAATTCTTGTAGTTACAAAGGGGCAACCAGAGAAAGTCTTTGTTGGGAAGGTTCTAACTTGACTGAGATGGAAGATATACAAAAAACTACATGCGTGTGTGCACACACACACACACACACACACACAGAGTTACAAGTAAAGCTGGTGATGTTAACTCATCTGAGAATGTCAATTTCCTGTTGGTGAAAACCTACCCTCATTTTTTAGGATGCCACCATCCAGGGGAATCCTGGAAATGATATGATTGATCTTATCAAATGATTACACTCATTTGTGGGATATAAAAAAATAGCATGACACTAATGCCCAAGGACAGTAGAAACAACGGTCAGGAGGATTGATCCATGGTTGGAAGCTTGCCACAGGTAGGGGGGTGGTACTTGGGATAGAGAGAGACCACTATGACAAAGATAGTTGAAAATGATCATTCTGAGTGCTTAAAGTAGGTAAAAGGATAAACATGATTACCTTTCGGTGTCTGTATTGCAAACCCTAATGCCCAAAGGAAAGAGAAAGACAGACTGACAAGGACAGACACAGATAGGCAGAGAGACAAAGAGATAGAGAGACAGAAAAAAAAGAGCCTGATTGAAATCCAGTCATGAACAACTTTGTAACTGTGTATCTCACAGTGATTTGATGAAATAAATAAATGAAAGAAACTACATCACTCCATAAAAAAGATTGATCTAATTATATCATTTCTCACATTTCCATGTCAATAAATATTTTCTCTAAAAATTTTATTTAAATTTATTTCAAGAAAACACTAGCTGGAAAGATTGCACTCATTTGTGTATATAAAGTAACAGAATGGAGAATAACATCCAAAAATAGTAAAGATAAGTACCAGGAGGTTTGCTCCGCGGCTTAGAAGCTGACCTCACATGCTGGGAGGAAAGGCAGCTCAGATAGGGAAGGGACCACCAAGTAAAGGGTGTTTAGAGGGCCCACTTGGGATGGGATATGAGTGCCAAAAATAGATTGTAGACAGAACTTGATGGCCATTCAATACTTGCATTGCAAACCACAACACCCTAAATAAGAGAGTAAAAGGGAATGCGCCTGCCACAGAGGTAGAGAGGAGGGGAACCAGGGACGCGGAGGAATGGGGGGGATGGGAGTGATACTGGGAACATTGGCAGTGAGAATTGACACTGGTGAAGGGATGGGTACTCGACCATTGTATGACTGAAACGTACACATGAAAGTTTGTAAGTCTGTAACTGCACCTCACGGTTATTCATTAAAAAATAAAAAAAAAAGGTAAAGGTAAAGGCCCTCCCGTTGTTCGTCGATTTGCTCGAGCGGGCCCAGTAACGTCTCCATTGGAGACTTTGTTGTTACTGTGTCTGGCATATCGAATACGTCACGGGGAGCTTGCCAGGCTCTGCCGTGTGGGCGAGATACTCTCGGTAGCTTGCCGGGCTCCCCGAGAGGGGCGGAGGAATTGAACCCGGGTCGGCCATGTTGGCTGCGTGCAAGGCAAACGCCCTACCGCTGTGCTATAGCTCCAGCCCAAAATAAAAGAAAATACTAGCTGGGCTTGATCTAACGCATCTCTTGAGAACTCTGCAACCAATGATGGAAAAATCCACATTTGCATGAGACCTAGATTCAATCCCCAGCTCCATTAAAACAACAATATAAAGAAAAAGATCCATTTGGTTCTTGGGTACAGATAGATTAGCTAGCTCATTTTGCCCTGGAGTTTCATTTCCTCAGGTCCAAACAAGTAGGGATGGCTGGTCACCCCCACATTTATGAGAATTTATTATGCACAATTCACAACACAGAACAATTGCTACTACGTTGCAGAGAATAATTAACAAATCTTTCATATTCTCTGACTACAATTAGGTTGAGAAATCAACTTGAAAGATTAAAAATTTATTATACATTTGGAATTGGGGTTGGGAGGGGCACACCTAGCCGTGCTCAGGGGCTACACCTGGTACTGTGCTCAAGGGTACTCATAGCAGTGCTGGGGAACCATATAAATGGAGGAACTTGAACTCAAATCTTCTGGATGCAGAGTGTGTGTTGTACACTCCAACCTGTTGAGCTGGCTCACCCATCCAAACCTGAAAATGTCAAGAAATATTCCCCAATACTGGGCTGGAGCGATAGCACAGCGGTAGGGCGTTTGCCTTACAAGCGGCCAACATGGCCGATCCGAGTTCGATTCCTCCGCCCCTCTCGGAGAGCCCGGCAAGCTACCGAGAGTATTCGATATGCCAGACACAGTAACAACAAAGTCTCCAATGGAGACGTTACTGGGCCCGCTCGAGCAAATCGACGATCAACGGGAGGGCCTTCACCTTCACCTTCACTTCACAGATCCAAAAATAGTGCAGAAGAGGGACCTGAGCCATAGTACAGTGGGTGGGTAGGGCAGTTGCCTTGTACCTGGCTGACCTGGGTTCAATTCCTGGCATCCTATATCGTCCCCTGAGCCTACCAAGAGTGATTCCTGAGTGCAGAGCCTCAGAGCATCGTTGGGTGTGGTCGAAAAACATACAGAAGAGAAATTAATTTTATTTATACGGGGGTGGGTGGAGACAGGGGAGGAGAGTTCTCCCAAGTGGTACACAGAAAACCCAGGGGCCCCACCAGCCCTTCTTGGCCTGGTTCAGTGCAAGGGTCAGAGAATACAATGTTGCTTTCACCCTGGTGGGGCTGGGGGTCTCCAGGGCTGTATCCAGAGATGCTCAGGGGACCATGTGATGCAGGGACCGGAACCAGAGCCAGGTGCATGTTAGGGATACATCTAACTGCTGTGTGATCTCCTGCACCCGGAACAGAAATTTAACAACACATAAGGGCCAGGGAGATCGCTCAAAGGATGTTGGAACACATGATTTTCCTACAGGGTCCTTAGGTTGGATCTTAAGCATTAGAAGCAATCACTGGCACTGCCGGGTGTAGCCAATAAAACCTCATTAGTAATAATAATTAAACCCGAACAGTGTGAGAACAGTCTGTCTGAGACAATATTTGAAGTATATAAAGAAGCTTTGAAATGTATTGTCTCGCATCCTTGTGTCTTCAAGCCAGTAGGAATCCAACAACAGCAGTTTTTTTCAAAGGCAACTTGGCAACGTAGGGTGCAGACTCATTTAAAGAGTTCAGACTCTTAACCCAACAAATTCCACTTCTAGGAATTAACTTCAGGAAATAATCTACAATGAGAACAAAGATCTACGTCCGAGATAGCCACGAGCATTGTTTCCAATTATCAGAATGAAAACGTAAGTACCGTAGATGGACAGTTTCAGAGATTAGTTAAATAACTTTTGGCATACTCTTGGGATAGATTATCACGTAGCCGTGAAAAACAATGTTGAAGACCAGTTACGAAAAACATGGGGAAATACTTTTGATGTGATCTTAGAGAGGAGATTGGAGCCTGCATATAGAGAGTAATCTCAGCTATGTAAAATATGTCAAGAAGAAAACACTAGAAAGAAGGAGTTCGATGCATTCATGCCATTATCTCTAGATCTCAGCAAGTGGTCATTTTCTTATTTGAACTCGATTTTCCAAAGCTTTCACAATGTGCTTGTAATGGTACTTAAACCCTTTAAATGATGTTTATTTTTTTAATGTTCAAAAGAGAGAGAAGAGGTTAGAGAGATAAGATAGTATAGCGGGTAAGGCACTTGCCTTGCACACAACCAACCTGGGTCCAACCGCCAGCTTTAAATTTGGTCCTCTTAGCCCTGCCAGGAGTGATCTCTGAGCACAGAGCCAGAAGTAATCCCTGAGCACAGTCTGATGTGGTCCCAAAATCATAAAAAAAAAAAATTAAAGGACTAAAGAGATAGTTCATATGGTTGAAAACTTGCCACAAGTTAGGTGGGGGCCAGTTAGGACAGAAAAGGGACTACTATGACAATAGTAGTTGTAAATAATCACCTTGGACAAGAACTGAGTGTTGAAAGAAGGTTAGAAAGGGTTAGAACTACATTACAAACCATAACGTCCAAAAGGAGAGAGAGAGAAAGAGTAAGAGAGACAGCGAGAAGTGTCTGCCTTAGAGGCAGGATGGGGTGGGAGTGCAATTGCGGGAAGGAAATTGGGGACATTGTGCATTGGAAATGTATATTGGTGGAGGGACGGGTGCTGGAACATTCTATGACTGAAGTCCACCCATGAGCAACTTTGCAACTGTGCATCTCATGGTGATTCCATTAAAAAAAAAGTAAGTGAATAAAATTTTACAAAGAGATGGTTTCGCAGATAAGGTGTTTAGGTGCTTCCTTTCCACATGCCTGACCTAAACCACATACCACATAAAGGCCCCTGAGCACCACCAGGAGGGATCACTGAGCACAGATCTATGAGTAAGCCCTGAACAACACTGGTTGTGCCCCAAAAACAAACAAGGAGAGAGAGAGAGAGAGAGAGAGACAGAGACAGAGAGTGTGTGTGTCTATGTGTGTGTGTGTGTGTGTGTGTGTGTGAGAGAGAGAGAGAGAGAGAGAGAGAGAGAGAGAGAGAGAGAGAGAGAGAACTAAATTCAGGAAGTTATGGAGGCTTCATTTTAAACCATAAAAGCTGCAGAGGAAAGAAGAGGTGAATTTTCATTTCTAAAAAAAAAAAAGTATGAGATTCTTTTGACCAGTTTCTCACTTCCCTGGAAATTGGCAGTGGGGTAGAGGGGTAGAAAAAACTAAGAGAATAGTTTTTTTTAAAAAATAGAAAACGACTTGATTTACCTTTTAATATCTCTTTACAATGAACCAAACTTAGTGATGCTTCTATTTATAATAACCCTAACCTGGAAACTACCTAAATGTCCATCCACAGTGGAACGGATGAATGGATTGCAGTGCATTGTATTGACCTATGAGTTATGATAGGACGATGAGAGCCATCTATGACCGCGCACAACGGGATGGATTGTTCTCACAAATAAAAAGTTGAGTGAAAGAAGCCAGATTCAAGAAAGTACTTACTGGATATTCCACTTACATAGAATACAAAAATTGGCAGGACTAATCTGTGCTATTAGAAGCCAAGAAAGTGGTTCCCCTGGGGATTGGAAGGTTGGGAGGGGGAATATGGAGGGATGGAAACTAAAACGGGAAATGAGTGGAGCTTCTGGGATATGGATAATGCTCTATATTTTTCCCTGGGTGCTGGCCACAAGACAAATATCTCATTTGCGAGAGAACATTGAGCTTGCATGGAAGAGCTTGTCCTCCCTCCATGAATAGTATGCAGCCGTATAAAGGATTCAAAACGAGAGTGTGTGTGTGTGGGGGGGGGGGGGGGTAGGAATCACATAGAACTTGGAGCACACTTGGAGCTGAGAGTCCCTCAAATGGACAAAGGCTCCTGAAAAACGACTCCGCTTCCTAGAATTCCTATTAATAATTCAAGTCTCCAAGGCAGGGTTCCAGGCCGAGCAGCATATCTGAACACTCTGAAGCCTGCTTCCTGCTCTGGGATGCCTCTGCTCTAGGCCAGCTTTTCTCAACTTGAGGCCATAGGGCCTCTGGGTGCCCCTGGGGTATTCCAAGGGGACTAGGCAGCTAACCTGCAGGAAGGGAACACAGTGGAAAGGGGGCCCAGTTCAGAATGAGACCCCCCAGGTATTTTTTAAACTGTTTTTGAGATTTTATTTATTTATTTATTTATTTATTTAGTGAATGCCATGAGGTACAGTTGTAGACTTACAAACTTTCATGCTTGGGTTTCAGTTATACAATGATCAAGTACCCATCCCTCCACCAGTGCCCATTCTCCACCACCAATGATCCCAGTAACCTTCCCACCCACCCCCCCACCCCATCCTGCAGGTTAGCTGCCTAGTCCCCTTGGAATACC
Organism: Sorex fumeus; assembly: GCF_029834395.1. Lineage (NCBI taxonomy): Eukaryota > Metazoa > Chordata > Mammalia > Eulipotyphla > Soricidae > Sorex > Sorex fumeus. The sequence goes on along the minus strand of NW_026606320.1, from coordinate 153,054 downwards.
CCAGGGGCAGCTGTGTGCAAGGCAAATGCCCTAACCTGCCGGAAGGGAACACAGTGGGAAGGGGGCCCAGTTCAGAATGAGACGCCCAGGTAACCTCAGTCTCCTTCTCATAATTGATTGCTGTTTGATGGATGGAAGCCTACAGACATCAGCATGAGACCATCATGTGGGGGGTACAACTTGGCATGAAAGGGAGGGGGGGAACATGTGTGAGGCCTTGAGCTCGGCCCTCAGCCCTGCAAAAAATTTCATTCACTCACCCACCCACTCACTCACTCATTCATTCAAGGAGAACAAGAAAAGATGAGACCGAGGGACTTATTCTGAGACTTTCTTAGCAGGGCTCTTTCTCATTCTGAAACCAAGCCCCTGAATCCAGAATTCCTGCTGCTTTGACTCTAGAATCTTCCCTAGGATCAGTAATAGATAGGCATTTGGCCTGGGGGCTGGGAGCTGGGAACACATCCTTGTCATTCTTGACTTTCCTGGAGCTTTGGGAGGGTCAAGGGCTGACTGAAACACATTGTCCTTGCAAACAGCGATAGAGGCTGGGACAGTTAAGAGGGGACAGCAGGAGGCAGGCACCCACACAGGAGAGAAGACCCCCCCCACCTCAAGGGATGGAGTAAGGGGCAGGGAGGAGAGAGAATGTACGGGGATGTTGGGGAGAAGTGAGCAAAGGAAGTGAGGTGACCCGGAGGCTGGAGGCTCGGGAATCAGCAGCTACCAAGCTCCGCTGGGCCACAGCAGGATCCCCATCCACAGCAAGGGGAAGGTCATGGATCTACACGGTCAGGATCCAGAATGAATCCGAGGAGCTGGGGGAGCTGGGAGTGGAGGGTGGAAGGGACAGGGCTGGAGAGGCCAGAGGGGCTAAATATGGTGGGAGGATTGTTTTCAGGGCACCTAAATGCATTTGGCTTCTTCCGAGCCTTCTCTCCTGGCAAAGCGCAGGATGGAGCAAAGTCTGAACAAATAGTCCCTGATTTGTAGATGAGGTGACCGCTGGGCAAAGTGGCTGCCGGGGGGGTGGGGACTAGGGGTGGGAACACGCAGAAAGGACAAGTGGAAAGTCCATGCTCCTCCTGGGCCCTGGGCCTTTGGGTGCCCTTTGGATGCAAGGTGCACCCGCTTGTACGACCACCCCATCCCTGTCTCAGCCCTCAAGTCCCAGAGTGGAGGAATTTCTTGCCCAGCTGGGAAAGACTCTGGGGGCTTCTGCAGGACTCTCCCAATTTGCATCTTTTTTTTTCTTTTTGGGTCACACCCAGCAATGCACAGGGGTTACTCCTGGCTCTGCATTCAGGAATTACTCCTAGCGGCGCTGGGGGTAGGAAGGGATCATATGGGATGTTGGGGATCGAACCAGGGTTGATCACAAGCAAGTCAAAAACCGACCAGACCCACTGTGCTATCGCTCCAGCCTCCCAATTTGCATCTTAACAGGGGCAAGGCCCTAACCACCTCCCCTGATCATGGGCTGGGTTGGGGCTGGGTTACTTTTCAGTTTCGACTTCATTGGGGGCTTGGGGATGAAGCTTGGGTGGACCAAACAATACCTGATCCTCAACGGGTCTCAGAAACACCTTTTGACTCACAATTTTAAAACCTAAAAACGGGAATCTATGCAAAATCATAGGTACATGCAACCAGAGTAATCGTACAGCAGGTAGGGCGTTTGCCTTGCACACTGCTGGCCTGGGTTTGAGCAAATGCCACTTACCATTCAAATGCCACTGTAGATAAGAGATTTGTGCCCAAGTATGGGAGAACCATGAGAACTTTCCCTTTATCTCTGTGCCTTCCAGACGCCGCACAATCCTTATCATGTGATGTGGTCTTTCCCTGCTGACCAAGTGTTTGTGGACTTTAAAAATAAAAGGGGGGGAGGGACTGGAGCAATAGCACAGCGGTAGGACATTTGCCTTGCACACAGCTGCCCCTAATTCGATTCCCAGCAGCGATTCCTGAGTGCATGAGCCAGGAGTAACCTCTGTGCATCACCGGGTGTGACCCAAAAAACAAAAAAACAAACAAACCAAAAAAAAAAACCCAAAAAAACAGTTGAGGGGTGGGACAAGAGCACAGCAGGTAGACAACACCCTAAAGGAAAGAGAGAGAAAAAGGGAATGCCCTGCCACAAAGGTGAGATGGGGGGATGGGGGGTGGGAGGGCTACTGGGATCATTGGTGGTGGAGAATGGGTGGATCATTGGTGGTGGAGAATGGGCACTGGTGGAGGGATGGGTATTCGATCATTGTGTAACTGAAACCCAAGCATGAAAGTTTGTAAGTCTACAACTGTACACCTCATGGTGTTTCACCAAAAAAAAAAAAAGATTAAAAAAATCTTAAAAAATTTTTAAAAATAAATAAAGGTAAACAGATTGAAGGAAAATAAACTGTATAGTCTAGTGATGACATCAAACAAAAAAAGAAAAAAAAAGAAGAGTACAGCAGGTAGGATACTTACCTTGCACATGGCCAACCCAGGTTCAATCCCTGGGATCCCATGATGGTCCCTAGAACCCCATCAGGTTTGATCACCGATTGCAGAGCCAGGAATAAACCCTGAGCACCACTAGATGTGGCCCAAAATCCAAAACCAAGCAAACAAAAACCCCAAACAACATTAATAACCAAAAAATATTTCTCTCATCTTTCTCAAATACCCTGGTCAGATTCTTCTATTCTCCTCAACTTCCTCTTTCTTTCTGTGAAACAGAATTATCTGGACCAGTGGCAGAACGGAAAAGTGAAATGCATCTTCTGCTGCGACCCTGAGCACAGAGCTGGCGTCCTCCTCCCTCAAGTCCTTCAAAGACGTGAGAGACTCTTGCTGGAAGGAAAAGCCACAGACATCTAGGATATTGACTTTTCTGTCGCAAACAGTGGGCTAATAATCAGGCCCTTGACTTGACTTAATAGCTTCATGAAGCTAATTACAGAATCTCAAAATGGAAGAAGTCTTAGAACTGAGACCTAAAGATCAAAGTCACAACCTGTTTTGTCCTCCACCTTGAGACAGTCACCAAGCATCTCAGGCCCTCAGTTTCTCCCAAAGTCTTTGGACTGTGTGCCTATAATTATATTTGTTTGTTTGGGGACCACACCCTTGCAATGCTCAGGGATGACTCCTGGCTCTGCACTCAGGAATTACTCCTGACAGACTCGGGGGGACCATATGGGATGCTGGGGATTAAACCCAGGTTGATAGTATGCAAAGCAAGCACCCTTCCCACTGTACTTATAATTTTGTGTAGATTCTCATTTATGTTTTAAAATTGTGAGTCAATTTTTTTAAAATCAGGATATTTTCTTTTTAAAAGTATTAGGGAAAAATAAATAAAATAAAATTATTAGGAGAGAGAGAGAGAGAGAGGGAGAGAGGGAGGGGGGAGAACATGCAATCATGCAATGAGACAAAAGAAATAGTCAATATAGGGTCTGAAGAGATAGTACTGCAGGTAGGACCCTGGCCTTGAATGTGGCTAATTCTGGTTTAATCCTTAACACACTATATGGTCCTCTGAACCCCACCAGGAGGGATTTCTGAGCACAGAGCCAGGAGTAAGTCCTGAGCATTGCCAGTGCACATAAATAGCCAATATACTCTAGATGAGAGTACTTACCATCCAGATATTGAGACTGACTGGAAATCTAGAAACTTATAGCATTGGTGCAGGTATAGACAAATAGATTGGTGAATTTGGATAAAGAACTAATAAATAGACTCACAGACAGATATACAGAACTTTTATACATGACGAAGGTGACTTTGTGGATCAGTTGGGGGAAAGTTGGGTTGTTCAATAGAGAGTGCTATAAAAATCAATTATGAGGGTGGGTGCAAAAAATGAAATTGGATCCTACCTGGGAGATGTGTACTGAAAGTAGACTATGGACCAAACATGATGGCCATTTAGTACCTGTATTGTGAACCATAAAACCCAAACAGAGAGAGAGTTAAAGGGAATGTGCCTGCCACAGAGGTGGGGGGTGGGGTGGGAGGATGGGAGGGTGGTGGGAAGGGTACTGGGAACATTGGTGGTGGAGAATGGGCACTGGTAGAGGGATGGGTACTTGATCATTGTATGACTGAAACGTAATCATGGAAGTTTGTAAGTTGTAACTGTATCTCATGGTGATTCATTACCAAAAAAAATTTTTTTAAGTAGATTCTATCTCAGATCTTGCTCACAATTAAATTTCCAATGGGTTAGGAGATTAAACTTGAAAGGAAAGATGAGGCTTTAAATTTCTAGAAGAAAATATTCTTTACAATATCAGAGTAGATTTATTAAACAAGTAAAAATACCAATCATAAGATGATCAATGCACTTAGCTAAATTAAAATTTATTTTAAATAGAACTTTATTTCAAATAAATCTCCACTTAGCCATAAACAGAATATGTTTATTCTGTGGGGAAATATCTCTAAAGCATAAAGCTAATACATAACTAGTACCCAGAGTATACAAAGAATGTCTGTCAATCATTAAAGATAAGGCAAACAACCCAACTGAAGAAAGTCCCCAAAGATAAAAATAGGAGTCTCTGAGAAAAGAAAACCCAACTAGTAACTAAACATAGAGGAAAATATGCTCAACCTCATTGGTAAGAAAGAAAATGAGAAAAGTCACAATAAGACACCAGCTTCCATTAACTAGCTTGGGAAAATTGTAAGTCTGGTTGAGACTTAAAATGGTTCAAAAGGCTGAAGAACTTGCCTCACCTACAGCAAGAACCTTGGATCTTATTCTGAGTGTCATGTGGTTCCCCAAGTACCCTGACCCAAACTAAATAAACGTCCAGGTAGTAGTTATGGTGCATCACTACATCAACTACTTGACACCGTGTTCCTGAAATATTAATATTAGCACTAACACAAATCACAGGGCCTAAACAAAAAGGAGAAATATGTGAGCCTGCCATCTTCAATTGACTGTAGTATATACACGAATGCCTTCTATCCTACTGGAATACAATTTATTTGAAAACCATATGGCATTATCTTTAGAATTTGAATATTCACGTGCCCTCTAGCAGCCATCTTCAACATCAGTCCCCAAATAGTGCTGGTCCCCGGTGTAGAGAGGCTGAAAACAACTGGTCTACCACCTTGATGCTAGCTGCCTGCTGGTCTGTGCACAGGAGCTGGTCTGTGGTTATGAAAAGATTGAAGATGCTCCCTTATACCCTATCATTTGCTGTCGTCCCTAGGAAAAATGCTGGTACTTGGGAACCGAGAAATGGTCCACAATGATCCTGGTGAGGAGGTAGCTCAAGGACAAAAGATATTTCTAGGGGCTGGAGAGATAGCACAGCGGGTAGGGCGTTTGCCTTGCAATTCCCAGCATCTCATATAGTCCCCTGAGCACCGCCAGGAGTAACTCCTGAGTGCAGAGCCAGGAGTAACCCCTGTGCATCCCCAGGTGTGACCCAAAAAGCAAAAAAAAAAAAAGATATTTCTAACATGTGTGAGTTCAGCCCCTCATAACTCATGACACCAACCCCACACACACACACTCCCAAGCACATCCAAGTGTCCCTCTGTTGGAGCCTGAGCACTGGCAGGCCCCAGACCACGTCAGAGGGGAGCCCAGCACCACCAGGCGTGGTCCCAGGGCATCTCTAGCTGCGGCCCCTTGTAAAAAGAATGATCACTGCAATAATAGCCATCATAGCCCAAAAGCCACATCTTAGATGACAGCTTTTCCCTAAGTTTCAAGCAAAAGCAAAAGTAAATAAGTTTGAGGATACATAGATAGATAAAGACACGTGTGTGGTAAAGTTATAGCACTGTACTGCACTGCCCTCCTGTTGTTCATCGATTTGCTCGAGCGGGCCCAGTAACGTCTCCATCGTGAGACTTCTTGTTACTATGTTTGGCATATTGAACATGCCATGGGGAACGTAAACAAAAAAAAAAAAAAAGAAATGTAAAATCTTGGTTTCCTTGTGGGAGAAGGTGGCTCTCAGAACAGTGAGGAAGCCATTATTGATACTATTATGATTCTTGGCTGATGCCGTGTGTTCACAGACCTGCTATGTTTCATAAATCATGTATAAACATTGGCTATGTTGTACAATAACACTTTTAAGAGAAAAAAAAACACTCACTCCCCTCAATGACAAGAGCTGCCCACCTCCTGAGAGCTCCCTGGGATGGGCAGGTCCTTAATCACACAATGTGAACGATATAAATTCCCAAATTTATTCATTTCCAGCTGACTTTGACAGGCCCTGCTTGATTGGGCTGGAAAGCTCAGTAGCCAAGACACGCAGATGAACCAAGTCAGAGGGTGGAAGGCCACGCTGTCCCCTGGCAAGGAGAGAGGGACTGGAAGTGCCTCACAACTCGCTGACGAATACTTGGGTGCGGGCGCTGACCGGCGACTCTGAGGAGCCAGGAGGGAAGACGTGAGGAGTGATAACGTGTGTTCATGCCAACCTGCCTGGCCAGGCGTGGGGCTGCCCGCAGCTGGGGAACACACCCCAAGGCTGATCACAATCAGCTTCCTGCTGGAGCACAGGAGCAGGGGCCAGCTAGAGGCTCCCCTGACCAGTTAGTGGGAATCCTGACATCTTTGGGGATCAGGCTTTCTAGAAATAAAGGAACTAGAGACTAACCCTGGAGAGGGAAAGAATAGATTGGTAGGGGGCTGGGGAAGCCTCACTCTTAGACGGTGGTGCAACTGGGGAGATGCTCAGAGCGTTGGGGTCACGCTTTGCATGTGGGAGTCCCAACTTCAGTGTCCGGTCATCACATACCACTAGAAGTGATCACTGAGCATGGAGTTGGGAGTAGTCCCTGAGCACAGCTGGGTATGCCCCAACTCACCACCACCAATACTCTTGCCACCAAAAATAAAAGATGGTTGTGAAGAAAAGGATGCTCACTGCACCTGATCAAAATATTCCCTGGAACTCGGGACATCAGTGGAAGGAGGTGGACACTGGTGAAGGGACACGTGTTGGAACACTGTACACCTGACACTCAATCATGAATAACTTTATAATTTTGTAATTCACAGTGATCCGATTTTAAAAAGTTGGTAAGGTGCTAGAGAGATAGTACAGTGTGTCAGGAGGGCACTTGCACCTGGCCAATCTGAGATTGATCCACCCCATGTGGTCCCCAGAGCCCTTCCAGGACTAAGTCTTGAGCACAGATCCAGGAGTAACACCTGAGCATTGCCTGGACGGGCCCAGAAAAAAAAATTAAATAATTAAATAATTCCCTTGGGCTGAGAGATAGTACAGGGGTTAAAACACATAGCTGAATGTGATCAACACCGTTTCAATTGCCAGCACCACAATGTTCCCCAAGGCACTGCCAGGTGTAGTTCTGAATCTGTGCCCACCATTAATTACCACTGGGTGTAAACCTGGAATTCTCCAAACACCACCAAGTTATCTCTGTACCATAGCATCTGAGCAAGGCCATATCCTGAGACCCTCTCATTGAACCATCCAGCCTGCTTGACCAAGAGACCCTCAGGCCTTCTGAGTACTGTTTGTGAGCCCCACAGAATAATAAATATGTCTATAATATTTATATATTCCTTGACCTCTTCCCTTCCCACCAACCGTCACCTCCTCTGTTAGTGACACAGTTTGAGTCCTAAGACAAGCGGTCATTCTTCACTTGCTCATGAATGACTCTCGGGGCACCTGTTTCTTCCTGAAGGTTCATCAGCCCTCCCTTCTCCATGCTCTCACCCCACAAATATGCTGCTAGCTGCCCCATCAATCACAAGCCTCTGATCATAATCAACTTCCTGCTGGGCCACAGGAATGGGACCAGCCAGAGCCTCCCCCAATCGGCTGGGTACGATGGATGTGATTAGTAAGCTGCCGCATCTCTGTGGCCTTAGTCCCCAGTTCCTGGAACAGAGGGACACGCACGCACACCATTTCCTGAGTAACCAGGATAAGAGAGGAACGTTTTCTATTTTTCTGTTTTTCTGTTTGGGTTTGGTCTTTGTGCTTGGCCACTGACCCAAGAACGGCCGAGGTCTGGAGGCTGCAGGGTGGGGACTGGCTGCAGACAGACCAAGGTATAATTAGCGAGGTGGGAACTTGGAGTGCCTTGGCCCGCCTCCGGGAAGGAGAAAGGGACTGAGGAGTGAGTCAGGCACCAAGTGCAGAGGGTTTCATCCACCCACCGAGAGGCTGGGAAGAAGGGCGCCCGGAGAAAGAGGGGAAGCTTCCCTGACCCTCCGCTTTTCTTCCATTTGGTATTCCTGGATTCACCTTGCCACAAGAGGTATACTGGTGCTTGATGGCCAAGGGTGCAACTGACAAGTGTGTAACTCCTATCACATACACACACACAAACACACACACATACATCTACACAAACACACACACACATACACACATACGCACACTCACACATATACGCATAGACACACAAACACACACACGCATACACACACTCACACACATACACACTCACACACACTGTCATCTCAACACGAATAACACATGGAAGGGGACAGAGAAACCAACGAAGAGTACCATTAAAAAGAGGTGAGAGACCAGAAAGATAGTTCAGGAGTTAAAGCCGCTTGCCTTGCATGTGGCCTACCCCAGTTCAAACCCTGGTACCCCAAAGAGTCCCCTGAGCAATGCTAGGAGTGATGCCTAAGCACAGAGCTAGAAATAAGCCCTGAGAATGCCGGGTGCGGCCAAAATCACTCCTAATAATAATAATAATGATGATGATGATGACAATAATGATAGTAGTAGTAGTAGTAGTAATAATAATAATAATAATAATAATAATAGTCAGAGAGATAGTACAGTGGGTAGGGTGCTTTCCTTGTACACTGCCAACCTGTTTTGAATCCCCGGCACTCCTTATGGTCCCCTGAGCACCACCAGGAGCAATTCCTGAGTGCAGAACCAGGAGTAATCCCTGAGCATCACCAGGTGTGGGCCACAAACCAAAAGGAAGAAAGAAAGGAAGGAAGAAAGGAAGGAAGGAAGGAAGGAAGAAGAAGAAAGAAAGAAAGAAAGAAAGAAAGAAAGAAAGAAAGAAAGAAATTAAAATAAAGAAATGGGCAATGTAGGTGAAGTGTTTTGTTTTGTTCTGTTTTGTTTTGTTTTTTTGAATTCTGTGAACTGTTCTAGCAACTTCTCAGAGCAGAGGAGGGGGCCATGAAGCCTGCCAACTTAGAGCTGTTTGTTCAGAAGTCCAGGAGGCCAAGGACTAGCATGGTGGGGGTTGGAGTGGAGATAAAATTGGGGGCTGAGCTTTAACCTGTGGAATCTGATGCTAATGCCTGGAAGACACAGTTCAATAGGACCGAAGGATAGAACTCTCATTTGGCATGGGACAAAAGGCCACCTGTTGGTGTTAGAATGTTCCATAGGTGAAAATGTTGTGCCCAAGTTTCAGATCCTCAATTGCGGAGAAACCCAGTTCCACATACGATAACGCAAAGGCAAAGGAACATTATTACTAGTTCGAACCATCGCTAACTCGAGCTAGGGTCCAAGTCTCATCCAACACAGTGGAGTCATGACAAGGACCCCGACTCCAAATCACAAGCAGTTTCCATAGGGTTCAGCATTAAGAACGGTTTATATAGTGGTCTATTTTTAGCATTGGCCCTATTGCAACAGTGATCAGCGATTAGACAACAACGGTTAGTAACCATTTCTAAGGAGGGTACAGTGACGCCTCATGACCGGCCAGACCCAACTGCCCAATTCCTTATCTAGGCAAGTTACTCAACTGGGAGTTTACCAGAAACTGCAAGTCCTGCTTCGGGGAAACAGAATCTGGGGCCTTGACAAGGCTGCAGCTTGTCATGGCATCAGTTTTTCCCTCACAAAAACACAACAGGATCTACCTTCTGCTTCCTTCTGGGATTGCAAGGTCACAGACTGTGCTCAATCTCTGTACGGGGCAGTCAGCATTTCCAGGTCAGAGTTCAGTGCATTGGCTACTTAGGCCTCCATGCCTAAAATATCTCAATCTATATTGACAAAATTAATTAATAAACTTTTTAAAACCTTGGAGAAATGGAGGACACTCCATGGGTAAACTCCAGTGATGCACCTCTTGCCCTTTAACCCACGTTTGTTTTCAGAAATATTTGCTTAGAGTTAATTTGAAAAAGGCATTGAGGGGCTGGAGAGATAGCACAGCGGGTAAGGCATTTGCCTTGCACGCGGCCGACCCAGGTTCGATTCCCAGCATCCCATAGGGTCCCCTGAGCACCGCCAGGAGTAACTCCTGAGTGCAGAGCCAGGAGTGTTGTCTCCTGTGTTGCCAGGTGTGACCCCCCCCCCCCCAAAAAAAAGAAAAAAGAAAAAGAAAAAGGCATCGAAAGAAGAAGGGACAAGGTTTTCATTCTGAGGTTTCCAACAAGGACAACACAATCTCAGAACTTGTGTTTCATAAGCCCCCATGATTCACTCATGCCCTAAAATACTTAGAGACATTAAAAATAGTCAGATCACTAGAGCCTCCCATGCTGAGCTATCAGGCATTCTTTGGAAAAGGGGGCAGGAGAGGACTTGAAAAACATTTATGACTATTCCCATTACCAAAAGAAAAAAAAATGTGTGCCTCTATGGAGAATGGTGAAGCCTTCTACAGAATACTATAATACTAGACCCGGGGCATCAGAAACACCCACAATCCCAGAGAAGAGACACCCCTAGTATAAGGAACCCCAACTTACGTCATGGGTCTGAGTGACAGTGATATGCCAGTCGTTGTCAGGGGACATGAATGAGGATGGGGGACTCTGCATGTGTCAGGACACAGAGCACAAGGAAAACCTCTATACTTTCTGCTCAGTTTTGCTGAGTACTCAGTACTCAGTACTCAAAGTACTCAGTACCCAGAGGCTGCTCTCTAAAGCATTTGGAGGACTATTCTATGCTGGAGATTGAATCCAGGGCTCCCAAAGAAAAAGCATGCACTCATGTTTTGCACATTTCTCTAGTTTAAATTCTTCTTTTTGATACATACCAAGAAGTTCTTATTGTTCTGCATTCAGAAATATAAAGAAAAAGATGAAACCAGTCATTTTTAAAAAAAAGACACCATGGACCACTTACCTTGTATACACAGTCAACCCAGATTCAAGTACCAGCATTCCATATAATCCCCTGAGCACTGCCAAGAGTGATCCATGAGCACAGAGGCAGGAATATGCCCTGAGCACTGCTTGGTGTCACACAGAAACAAAAGAGAGTGAGAGGGATCAATCCTGGATATACAGATTGCATTACTTCCTAATTATTTTATATTTTGTTATTCTCCAAACTCAAGGTGACACATGCAGTTGAGTGAGTCTTTAAGGTAGAAACTTCAATGGTGCCTTGATTCATTCCTTGACACATTCCTATGCCACTCCTCCCAGCATCACACTTAGTGACCTCTGTTTGGAAGCATGAAGGGTCCTGGGTAGCCATAATGAAAGTATCCTTCTAGGTCCTGTCTATCTGCTTGTCAATCCAACTTACACCAGGGAAAATGGCGCCCACCAGAGTGTTTCCTCATCCGCCATTCCCCAAGAGCAGGTAGTTACATCATCACCAACACAAACCACTGCTCCCAGGCATAAGCATAAGTCTAGAATGGGGGGAAAGTGTTAAGAGTAAGAGGAGAAGGAGTAACTGCAGGAGAAGGAGGCTAGAAACACTGACTAGAAATACTGGCCCTTCTACCCTGTGGCTTTTGGTATTCTGAATTTGTCAGTGGAGGACTCAGTCCCGGCCAGCGATCTTCCCAAATGAATGAACACAGAGGAGAAAAACGCAGAAGGGTTTCCTGGGCAAATAACATGACCCACCTCACCTCCCCCACTCCCGGGGGGTAGGCTGGGAATGAATGAGTTATCTTATGCTCTGGAAGGGAGCCCTGGACTGACTCTCTAGCTCCCTTCCACTTCAACATTTCCTGTACAAGTTTGGTTCCCTTATCTGGGAGCCAGTATTTACTTAACTCCTCCTCAGTCTCTCAACAAGAGCTTTTCAGCTCCAAAAGTCAAAAGCAAACAGTCAGACCTGGAGTGAAACAACCAAAGCTTCTACAATAGCAACACCAGGTTTCTGGAGAAGCAGGAACTGCACCTCAATCACTCTACCCATCCCTACAAGCACCTCGGGTCCCTGGTCGTCCCATGCCAGCAGAACCCTGTTGCTAATTCTCACTCTTCCTCCCTACCTCACTCTTCTCTTCTCCTGAGTCATCCTTCTAGGTCCTGTCTACCTGTGTGTCAATCCAAACTCTCTAGAATTAAGGGCAGAGAAATGGCCTGGCCCAGTGGAATCGATGCAGGCCCCCTCTCTCCTCCTCTGAGACTCACATCCATCCTTACTGTCTCTGAATCCTTTCTGTTAGATTCATCCATCCCGCACTCCCGTTCTCCACCCAGCTCATTCAGCTGAGCCCCGACTGGGTGCCAGCAAGATTATGTCGAAAACCCAGAAAAATCTGCCTAAAGAGCTGATACTTCATGGAGAGAGGAAGCAGATAAACAAAAGCTATGAACTGAGGTCAGAGTCCCCGTAGCATGCTTATGTTTGAACCCTTATGCCCAGCAGGACATTATCTAGAGGTAAGACCTGTGGAAGGTAATTTGGGTTGCAAAGGGTACTAGGGTGGGACCCTCACAGCAGGATCAGTGCCCTAAGAAAAGGGGGTGAACGAGCTTCTGTTTGTCTTTATGTGTTTGTCTCTATGCCTGTCAGTCTGTCTGTCTGTCTGTCTTGTGAACACACACACACATACACATTAGGACTAGAACTCCCCTCAAGAACTGAGGCTGCTCCTCCCTCCCACCCCAAGCAGAACCCGGCAGCCGAAAATCTCCAAAACCCAGCCACAGCCATGCTCAAGGCCACTATCCACATCCTTGATGAGCCTCGTGCATGAAGGAACTGGCAGAGGAACCCAGGTATGCGGAACCCTGGAGCTGAGATCTCCAAGCCTGCTCAGATCAGGACTGGGCCTCCTCCACCCAGATCCCCAGTTTTCTAGTAGTTTGGCAATCACACTCACAAACTGTCCCCAGCACCATGTAATCTCATCAACCGTCAAGATCCAGAGACTATAAAATAAAGCCCTCAGAAGAGAGCGATGCAGTATTTCCTGGACCATGGGGCCACAACCTCTTATACTCTAGCCCACTAAAGCAGCACACATGTGTTTGGTTTTAACATATTTGCTTGTATTCATTCTCTTATACAGGCTTAAATGGCCCCAGAATGAAATCAACAAACTTCACACACTTCTCTCTTATTGTGGTGGGAAGAAGCTCGTTGGTTGGGTGGGTGTTTGAATATTATTTGTAATGAGCTATTGTGAACTACTTTATGAAAATAAGATGTATAAAAATTGTAAAAAAAAAAAAAAAGAACTGAGGCTGCTGACACTTGATCTGGACTTCCCAGAACCATGAGAAATGTTTAACCAAATCTATCTGTTACAGCAGAGTCTGAAACAAGAAATCAAATGTGAGTCAGGGGGTGCAATGTGCTAGGGAGGATGGGGGCTTATGGCAGAGTGGACATGAGCACCTCTCTAACAAGGCAACAGGGAGCAGAGGTGCCCAGGAATAACAAGCCAAACAAATATCTAGGGGAGCCCCATCCAGTTCTCTGCACACAAAGATTCTGAGTGCCAGGTGTAAGAAAGTGTCCCCAAAGGACAGCAGGGCCAGGGGTGATGCCTGAGAACCGCTCCCATACTCCCCCCGGCAGCGCCCTTCAAGAGTGCCTGGTGGATCAAAGGAAGGAGTTCTCCCTGAGTTTACTCTGGAAGAGATAAGAAGCCACTTGGAAGCACAGAGAAGCCAATGGCCTGAGTTGTGTTCTAGAGGATCATTCTAGTTGCCCCACTGGAAATGGGGGCAGGGGCGGGGCTGAGGACAGAAGAGCAGGGGGCCCAGTTAGGGAGTTTGTGCTCAAGTTTCGGCAAGAGTTAGGCCAGATGGGTAAAGTAGAAGGGGGATTCTCATTTATATTTTTGAAAATGCAGCTGATGAGCTGTGCTGATGATTTCTCTAGAGGGTGTAAGAGAAAGAGATGTTGACCCTTCTCTCGACTGGATAGCGCTGAGTTTGTGAGCTGAGAGGCCTGAGTGTACTGTATTATGGGTCTAGGACAGGATCTGCCACTTATCCTTCCTCTCTGGCGTCCATGGACCTCAAGAGGGTCCAGTTGGCAGCTGGTGATAAAAAAAAGAGGAAGGGACCAAGGACAAGAGGAAGACATGGGGGGACGGATAAGTGGGGAAAGAGACTTATGCCATGGATCTGCCTATATCCTCTCTCCCACATCAAGTCTTCCTGGAATGTTCCAGAGAGGACTGGCAGCTTGCCTTCTCACAGGGTTCTCATACCCACCCACCCTCTGACTTCCCACTCCCATCCTTGAACAAAGCATGAACGTCCTTGAACAGAGCATGTGAGCAACTAGCCCCGGGAGAACTGGTTGACCTTTGGTTGACTACTTGTACTTCACTGTGGGATTCACCTTCACAGAATCAGTCTAAATATTTGATCCTTCTAACAGGAAACCCAAGGAACCATGACAAAAATGAAAGCAATTTTTTTCTTCATTTTCCACTCGAACTTAAGGAATTGGCATGTGGCAGAGGCCTGGCACCACCTATTTTTTTTTTCCTATGCCATTCCTGAGGAGCTGGCCATATCTCATGTTTTCAGACAGCTTATCACCACATCCGTGTTTTGGACAGCCAGGAAGAGGAAGGCAGCAGCAAGGAGGTGGCCTTGGAAGGAAAAGCCCTACCCTTTTTTAAGGACATGCCCAGAGGTTGCCCCTTCACTTCTGCTCATAGTCCACTGGCCAGAAGTTGGCCAAAGAGCTTAAGAAATGCTTGATTTGAGGAAGTCACGCCCCAACTAAAATCCACTAACTGTGGAAGAAGGGACAGAGAAGATGGAGGGTCAGGTAGCAGTTGGGTATCCCAAGCAACGTCAACTGACCTAAATAGCAAGTCCTTGCAAGGCCTCGGGTTAGGGATCGGCTCAATCTCTTGGTTCTACTGTACACAACTTTTTGACATGTTCACCCATAGAGTTGGACTTGATCTTCATAGTACTCCATGGGGATACAGTTTCTTTCTACCTCATCTGTGAGAGTCTTACATTCAGGGCTTGCACAGGGAGGAGACTGACACCAAGCCACAGGTCGAGGAACCTGGGACTTGGACTCAGATGTCCTGTCCAGGTTCTTTTCACTCACAGAGCTCTTAGCCAATAATTGTTGGACTCTAAGGGAGGGGTGACCCCTCTCACTAATACCTCCACCACTTAAATTTTGCATGAAAGCTGATAAGAGATATTGAATTGATAGAACATAATTGATACTTGTTGAAGAATCCACCCAGCCCTACACAACTGCATATGTGTGTGTGAGAGGGAGAGATAGAGGCGC
Organism: Sorex fumeus; assembly: GCF_029834395.1. Classification (NCBI taxonomy): domain Eukaryota; kingdom Metazoa; phylum Chordata; class Mammalia; order Eulipotyphla; family Soricidae; genus Sorex; species Sorex fumeus. The sequence continues at coordinate 137,623 of NW_026606320.1, read as the reverse complement.
AGCCCTACACAACTGCATATGTGTGTGTGAGAAGGAGAGATAGAGGCAGACAGACAAAGAGATCAGACAGACAGATTCATCCCAAAGTCAACAGTATCAGCCCAAATGACCCCCTTGTCCACAGCAGCCACTGGGGTGATGATTTGATATTGGTGCCACTTGGTTGCTAAATCTTTTCCATCATCATTCACGAGATCTACTCTTGATGAGTCCCAAAGGGTCCTATTATCTCCGAGAAGTTCTCTGAGTCTCAACTTCCATTTCTATAAAAGAGAATGAACCTGTCCTGCTCTCCTACCTGTCCCCAGCTGCTGAGGACACGGTTCTAAATATACCAACTGAAATCTGACCACCCAGTTTCTCCCCAGGATCCTCGAAGTTATCACCTGAATGTTTGGCATCTCCCACCCTGCATCCTCCCCCATACACTGTCACTGTCACTGTCACTGTCCTCCCGTTGTTCATTGATTTGCTCAAGCGGGCCCAGTAACGTCTCCATTGTGACAATTGTTACTGTGTTTGGTATATCAAATACATCACAGGTAGCTTGCCAGACTTTGCCGTGTGGACGAGACAGCGATAGCACAGCGGTAGGGTGTTTGCCTTGCAAGCGGCCAACATGGCTGACCCAAGTTAGATTCCTCCACCCCTCTCGGAGAGCCCGGCAAGCTACCCCCATATACATAACCCATTTATCCCAACTTCCATTTCTGAAAAATCCACTCCACACCCTCCTGGTGTGGCAGATCCAACCTGCTCCGATGGGTCAGGGCAGCCAGTAATCCCAGTCTCCAAGCCATCCTCGAGCCCCTCCAATCCTGCAGTCAGATGAGTCCTGAATGGCAGAGTCTTATAAACACACATGATGTGTGGGGTATGACCTAAGACTTTGGAGTATTGCTTTGCCTAATTCAGAAGCAGCTCCCCAGATCTCTAATCTCAGCTGTGTCACCTGGAGCTGTGTGTCTGGGAACAAACCAGATAAACTCTCTCATTGATACTTTTCATATCTCTAGAATGGTATAGACAGCAATCACAGCTCTGCCACCAAGGGCTTAGATGCTGATCAAATGAGTTGATGCCATTGGTCCTTATTATGATGAGGAAAATAGACCCTCGCCCACATTTCAAACATGTTAACTTCAAGCAGGCGTTGTCAAGGAGCCGCTGAGTCTGGGTGACATGACATAACCCTGGAGTGCATTCAGGATATCTCTGAGACAGTCCTAGTCTTACTTTGTAATCTTGATAACCTGGAAATGTTTTCCAAATGTGCTCAGGTCCTTGAGGTAGTCCAAACACTGCTTTGCAAGAGAGCATGCTTGGAAATTTCTGCTTCTGCGTTCTCCTGCCAACTGCCTGAAAATGCACCAACCCCCACCAGATACTCTATAAAATGGAACTCTCATTTTTGTTCAGGGTCCAGTTCTGGAGTATGAGATCAACTGGGTCCACTAGTGTAATTTTATAGCGTTTTTCCACTTCTCAGGGTGCATTCTTTGGGTTTTTTTTTTATAGCTTTTGGTGGGAAGTTCCACAATCAATCACCACAGTGAATTCTATAAAGTCACTTTGAACATGGAATTAGAAAATCCAACCATAGTAATGGTGCCACATGATAATGCTTGAGTCAACCACAGATGTTGGTCTCTGTATGTCATCTAGGTACCTCGTTTGGTTATGTCATCTTGGTTTGTGCCAAGATACTCTATGGCTTTCATATTACAAAACCATCTGGCAAAGCCTCTCTAGAATATCTCCCAGTTTCTGGGTGATGTGTGACTGTCTTCGATCATTGCTTTTGGAAGAAATGCAGACTTAATCTCCCATGCACCTCTGGTCACATCATCAACCAGTTAAGACAGAAATTTGTATGTTGTTTGTTTAAAGACACTTCGTGGGGCTGGAGTGATAGCCCAGCGGGTAGAGCGTTTACCTTGCATGCGGCCCACCTGGGTTCAATTCCCAGCATCCCATATGGTCCCCCAACACTGCCAGGAGTAATCCTGAGTGCAAAGCCAGGAGTAACTCCTGTGCAAAAAAAGAAAAGACACTTAGCTTACAATATGTTGTTGATTCGCTCACAGTGAGGCCACCAGCATTGTCATCCATCCCAAATGGCTTCTCACTCTCAATGGCATTGTTGAACCCCTTTCTCCCTAAGGTCTTCCATCTTGTACTTAAGAACACTGGACAAAACTCTATCACTCTAGCAAGGGACTATGTGGAACGCCACGAAAAACACAGAAACGAGAAAAGCACAGCACCAGGTGTTACCAAAACTAGCTCCATCGCTCACTGCACTGCCTAGTGGTCAATGTAGAAGATATATGGGTTGGTTTGCAAAAATCAGGTTTATTCACTCAACAAGCTGACATGAGGGTAGGCTTAACAAAGGGCTGCTGGGGGGGGGGGGGGAACAGACAAAAGCAGAAAAGGGTAGAGGGTGGGAGAGGGAGGAAGAGTCAGTTCTGCAGCCGCCTGTGGATGTCAGGGATTCGATGAGGTCAAAAGGGTTCTCTGACCTGAGGTTTTGTGAGACTCACGTTAATACCTCTGTACTGTGGTAGCTATCAGTCATCTATAGGATATCATGAGAGATTGGTTATTTGTTCCTTTTCTCTCATCCACCAGAGTCACTGTCACTGTCACTGTCCTCCCGTTGTTCATCAATTTGCTCGAGCGGGCCCAGTAACGTCTCCATTGGAGACTTTGTTGTTACTGTGTTTGGCATACCGAATACATCATGGGGAGCTTGCCAGGCTTTGCCGTGCGGGCAAGATACTCTCGGTAGCTTACCGGGCTCTCCGAGAGGGGCGGAGGAATCGAACTCGGGTTGGCCATGTTGGCTGCGTGCAAGGCAAACGCCCTACCACTGTGCTATCGCTCCAGCCCATCCACCAGAGTATCTTAGTTTAATATAAAACACCCAGAATATGTTTTAGCATGAAGGGAAAGGAAGAAGCAGGGAGTGAGAACAAGATCTGAAAATTGTGTGACTTCTGTGGAGAATAAGATGGAGTTTCTTGTGCTCACTCACCGACAAATAAGACCATGAAAGTTAGGAATGAGGGCAAGAATGCTGGGATACGTCTTCTTACACCACCCCTACTAGAAATGAACTCAGACTTTTCACAACTCGGCCCCTGTTCTCCAACGCCCATGAAATCCCTCCAATACTGATTTGGGAGTGGGGTGGGATGAGTATAGTCACTGTGAACAAGATGGCACATCTGTCGATATGGTTTCCATGACCACAAGGCTTGTGAGAGACTCAACTGTGGCCTGGTCTGGAGGAAGTGGTGAATGAACAGGCTGCTCCTTGCCTCTAATGTAAATGCTGCTCTTTGGTCTTAGAAAGTTGGAGATTGAGTGTCTGAGAGACTGAGGGGTAGACCCAAGGTCAGTGGGTGGCGTCAGGATTTGAACCCAGGTGGCGACTTGGCTTTGTTCTTCAAAACGCTGTGTAGACCCGAGACTCATGTGCAAAGGCAGGCCCCATCCCCCTCCTCCAACCCTCAGTGTTCACTTCCTTCCCCAGACATTCTCAGGCAGATGCTTCTGGAACAAGGCTTCCTTCCCAGCTTTGTTCTCCAGGCTCCTGTTTCTCGCTGCTTCCCTCCCTCCAGCACCCCCCGCCTCGCCCCTCAGCACCTCCCAGCTCTCACGGTTGGACAAATAGTTCAAGTGGCCAGATGCTTGCCTGGCCTTGACCCTGCTTCAAATCCCCAACACTGTGTATGTTCCACTGAGCACCTCCAGGAGGCACTTCTGAGCACAGACCCAGGAATGCCCGTGAGAACTGCTCAATGACAAGGAAAGACGGTAAAGGAGGAGAAGAAGAAGGAGAAAAGGAGGAGGAGGATGATAAGGAGAACGAGGAGGAGAAAGAAGAGGAGGAGGAGGGGGAGAAGGGGGAGATGGGGGAAGGGGTGGGGGATAAAGGAGGAGGAGGAGGAGGAAGAGGAGGAGGAGGAAGAAGAGGAGGAGGAGGAGGAAGAGGAGGAGGAGGAGGAGGAGGAGGAGGAGGAGGATTAGGTTTGGGGACAAGCCAGAGATTGTGGATTTTCTGAGCATGCCTTACTAGATAGAAAACAGATGTCCCAGAAGGAAGGACTGCAAGACAGAAAGTGGTAGAGGAATGTCCTCCATCCACAAGGTCCTGAGAAGGAAGGGAACAGAGGGGACAGGAGGCAGACAGTGGGGCAGGGTGACCCCATGGCCCTGCTGAAACTGGCACTGAAGGGGTTCTGTGCTCATACCCCAAGGTTCCTGAGAAGGCCAGCCTCCTCCCACCAGCCTGCCAGCAATCCAGGAGGTCTGCCAGACCAAGAAATCTCCATCTCTCTTCATTTCCAGGGTCTGGAAATGACCCCAGCCCTGAGAAACCCTGACCTGCCAGCTGCATGCACCCCGAGGCCCACACCGTGCCCTCGGTGGCCTGTCCATCAGAAAGGACTGAAGAGAGACAGGCAGGAAGGGAGAAGACCTTAGACAAGCCACAAGCTTAGAACAGAACTTCTGGGGGCGGGGCAGGGGTGACATGGTGGAGCATGTGCCTAGCGTCTCAGGCCCGGAGTTCGATGCTTTTTTTTTTTTGCTTTTTTTCGGGGGGGAGGGTCACACCCTGCTATGCACCAGGGGTTACTCCTGGTTCTGCACTCAGGAATTACTCCTGGCGGAGCTCGGGGGAACCATATGGGATGCTGGGAATTGAACCTGGGTCAGCCGGGTGCAAGGCAAATGCCCTACCTGCTTTACTATCTCTCCAGCCCCAGGCCTGGGGTTCGATTTCCGCATGGTGGGCTCCTCTGAGCCCCGTCAGGGGTATCCCTGTCAGCCTCGGGACCTCAAACACTGCTGGGTGCCTGCGTGGCCCTTGAGAACCACCAGGCACATCACCAACAGGTCTGGCCACTGAACTACAGCCAGGAGTGGAACCAAGGCCCTGTCAGCACCGCTGGGGTGTGGTGTGGTGAGGGATGGAAGCTATGGAAAAAATAATCATCAGTATTTAGATCTGTAAGCTCTGTCTCTAACAGATTGGAGCCAGCTGTGGGGGCTGAGTCCCGTGACATCTGGTGGCGGTCACCAGAGCTCAAGCCCGCTGGGATCCCCAGGACACTCAGTTTTCCTGTCAGTAAAGTGGAGGCAATGGCAGAGTCCATGTCTATGCCTCAGAGTCAGGCGCATTAAAGCAATTATAACCTGGGCCGGAGGACGGCTGGAATGATAGTACAGCAGGTAGGGCGTTTGCCTTGCACGCGACTGACTCGGGTTCGATTCCCAGCATCCCATAGGATCCCTCGAGCACCACCAGAAGTAATTCCTGAGTGCATAAGCTAGGAGGAACCCCTGAGCATCGCCGGGTGTGACCCAAAAAGAAAACAAAACAAAAATAATAACTGGGCCAGAGCCATAGTGCAGCAGGGAGGGTGCTTGCTTGGAACCCCATATGGTCCCCTTGAGCACCGCCGGGAGTAATTTCTGAGTGCAGAGCCAGAAGTAAACCCTGAGCATTGCCAGATGTAGCCCCCAAACAAACAACAACAACAAAAAGCAGTTATACCCCATACCAAGCCCTCAGCCCTGACCTCCTTTTCTTCCCCCAAGCCAGGGCTCCGTCCTGATGCTCTGGAGAGACCGGAAGCTGAATCACGGGGTGACTCAGCCAAGGTGGCCCTGCTATAAATAGGATGTCACCTGGATGGCGTCCCACAGAGTCAGGAGGGCCCTTGGCGCCTCCCTTCCGCTGACCTGCCCTCATCTGGGTTCCCCCTACCCCCCCCCCCACCGTCACTGCCCTGCCCTCCGCAGCCCTGCCCGCCACCCTCCAGACACCTGCCCTGGGCACCAGGCCACGGGACTCCGTGTCTCAAAATTCTGGCTGACCTCCTCTGGCATGTCCGTGGCTGGCAGCACGTGTGAGCTCATTCCCTGGGGGTAATCTCACTTAGCGGGTAGCCCCGACACCCCCAGCTTCCCACAGGCACGTGTTTCTAGTGGCAGGCATTGGAGGTCAGCGGCCACCTCAAATCGGAGCATCCCATAGCATCCCACATTCCTCCCCACATCGAGACCGAAGACTCAAGAATCAAGCGTCCGAAGGTGACACCACACATCGCACTCCATCTGACAAACCCAAGCGTGTGACCTGGCCTTGGGTTCAGTCTCGCTTGGGGCAATGGTTGTCTCCCCTTTCAGTACCCGTAACTTCATCACTTCTCACCAGTCTCCTGATTCTTTTTTTTTTTTTTTTGCTTTTTGGGTCACACCCGGCGATGCTCAGGGGTTACTCCTGGCTCATGCACTCAGGAATCACTCCCGGCGGTGCTCGGGGGACCATATGGGATGCTGGGAATCGAACCTGTGTCGGCCATGTTGGCTGCGTGCAAGGCAAATGCCCTACCCGCTGTGCTATTGCTCCAGCCCCAATCTCCTGATTCTTGAGGAGACTCGGAGGGAACCAGGTTACTTCCACCTGCTGCTGGAGCCCCACCCACCCCACCCCACCCCACCCCCACCACAGGTATAAATATTTTCTAAAAAGAAGAAGGAACCAATTGAGGTGGTAGAATCTGGGGTCAATGTTAATTAGTCACATTGCAAAATAAAACACTTTCCAGCCTAAAATCAAATGTCCCTGAATAGGGTGAGTCGACAAAAGGACTTTTTTTAGGACCAGGGGGGTGGGGTGTTGGGGTGGGGGTGTAACAGAGGGTCAATGCGTCAAACATGCAGGAGACCCAGGTTCAATCCCTAGCAATCGGTGTTCCCCAAGCACTGCTGAGCCCCGTGCTCAGGAATCGCTCCTGGCAATGCTCAAGGGACTCTGAGGTACATGGCATCAGGTCTCTTGCATGAGAAGTCTGTGTTCTGCAATGGAATACTACACAGCTGTTAGGGAAAATGGTGAAGTCATGAAATTTGCCTATAAATGGATGAGCATGAAGAGTATTACGCTGCGTGAAATGAGTCAGAAGGAGAGTGACAGATATAGAATGATTGCAAACAGGGGCTAGGAGGACTGGTCAATGGTTGGAATCAACCACAAGCATGTGTGGGTTGAAGGGTAAATAAGATAGAGAAGGGACCGGTATGACAATAAGAGCTGGAAATGATCACATTGGATACGAACTGAGTGTTCAAAGTAGGTAAAGGGGTATTCTTGATAACCTTTCAGCATCTGTACTGCAACTCACAATGCCCAAAAGGAGAGAGAGAGAGAGAGAGAGAGAGAGAGAGAGAGAGAGAGAGAGAGGAAAAGTGCCTGCCATAGAGGCAGGGTAGGGTTGGGGGTGGAAATGTACACTGGTGGAGGGATGGGTTTTGGAACTGTATGATTGAAACCCAGTCATATAAGGGTCTATCTCACAGTGATTCAATGAAATAAATAAATAAATATTTTTTAAAAAAATAATAAAATACAATAACAATAACGGGTCTCATTCCCCTGACCCTGAAAGAGCTTCCAACATGGCAGTGTTGGGAAGGACAAGTAAGGAGAGACTACTAAAATCTCAGGGTTGGGACGAATGGAGACATTACTGGCCCCCACTGGAGCAAATCGATGAACAATGGGATGACAGTGATACAGTGAATAATCACACTGTGTCACTGTATCGCTGTCATCCTGTTGTTCATCGATTTCCTTGAGCAGGCACCAGTAATGTCTCCTTCATCCTAGCCCTGAGATTTTAGAAAGTGCCACATTAGAGGCTCTTTCAGGGTCAGGAGAATGAGACCCATCATTGTTACTGTTTTTTGGCATGTTGAATATGCCACGGGGAGTTTGCCAGACTCGGCCGTGCGGGCAGGATACTTTCGGTAGCCTGCCAGGTTCTCCAGAGTAAGAACTAGATAATAAGATGTCATTCATGGCCACAAATGCGGCCGCGCACTTCTGGGAGCTGGGTTTTACTGCATTTTATTATCACAATGAATAATCACTGTCACTGTCCTCCCGCTGTTCATCGATTTGCTAGAGCAGGTCCAGTTATGTCTCCACTGGAGACTTTTGTTGTTATTGTATTTGGCATATCGAGTACATCACGGGTAGCTTGCCAGGCTCTGTCGTGCAGGCTAGATACTCTTGGTAGCTTGCCGGGCTCTCCGAGAGGGGCAGAGGAATCGAACTCGGGTTGGCCATGTTGGCTGCGTGCAAGGCAAACGCCCTACCCATTGTGCTATCGCTCCAGCCCCCTTTGAATCATCTCTCCAATCCCAGAATATCAGGAGAGAGACCGAATTTTCCTTCACACTGAACTCCCCAGACCAAACGGAGCCCTGGAGAGGTGCAGGGTGTTTGCAGGTGAGGCACACAGGCGGACCTTCCATCCGCCACTGCCCAGGTCAGCTACAGCATCAGTCTAGAGGGAAATGAAGTCAGTGAGATGAGAGATACCAGCCAAGCCAGGAGGCGCCTCCCGTCCAACTCTCCAGGGAATCCTGGGCAGCTGTTTCTCGGCTGGGCTGCCCAAGCGTCCGCCCAGCCAGAGTCCTGCCTTCTCCTCTGCATCCAGCCAGCCTCAGAGGCTTCTTCTTCCAACCCAGGTGCAAATTCTTCTGTTCTCAGAGGCCTGCCAGTGCCCTGCCCTGCCCTCTCTCCTCACTCCCCGTCAGAAGGAGTCCCTGGTGTTTTTAACTCCTGGTGCATGGAGCAATAATGAGAATAACAATAATCCTTGGGCCCACTTTGGAAAGGGAAGGTAAATTCTGCGATATGCAAAATTGTTCTAAATGAAAAGATTAGTGTCTTTGGGGGGGGGGTCACACCCGGCAATGCTCAGGGGTTCCTCCTGGCTCTACACTCAGGAATGACTCCTGGCAGTGTTCAGGGAACCCTATGGGATGCCAGGGATCAAACCCAGGTTGGCTGTGTGCAAGGCAAATGCCCTACCCACTGAGCTATCGCTCCAGCCCAAGATTAATGCCTTGAGGACTGGAGAGAGAGCACCACTCACCTTGTACGTGACCTTGGCAGCAGAAAAGTTTTCGCATCCCTGGTACCACATCTGGTCTCTCTAGCATGGCCAGGGGTCATTCCTGAGCAAAAAGCCTAGAGTTAACCCTGAGCGCTGCTGGGACCAAACCAAACCCCAATAAAATTTACTATACTGAGAAAGAAAAAGACTCAGTGGGTTGGAGAGACAGCTCAGAGAGTGAGTGGAAATGCCTTAATGCAGGAGACCCGAGTTCGATTCCCAGTACTGCCTGGTCCCCTGAGTGCTGTACTGGAGATAGCCTCTGAGTACTGCCGAACGTGCCCCCCAAAATGGCCAAGCAAGTCCAAGTCATTCATTACCTATATATGTAATATATGGATGAGTTGCATGTAATATGAATGTTTATATAAAATTATAGTCATTTATATGTTCCTATTATAACATAGCACTGTAGCACTGTCATCCCATTGTTCATCGATTTGCTCGAGTGGGCACCAGTAATGTCTCCACCGTGAGACTTGTTTTTACTGTTTTTGGCATACCGAATATGTCACGGGGAGCTTGCCAGGCTCTGCCGTGTAGGCGGGATACTCTCGGTAGCTTGCCAGGCTCTCTGAGAGGGATGGAGGAATCGAACCCAGGTCAGCCTCATGCAAGGCAAACGCCCTACCCTCTGTGCTATCGCTCCAGCCCATTATAACATAAGCATGCATTATATTATGTAATAGAAAATATTATGTTCTATTACAAAATAGAAAACATTCTGTTTATATAGAATATATGCTTATATTATGTACACACATACAAACACATACATGAGTGGCTTGAAGTTTTTTGTTTTGGGGCCACACCTGGCAATGCTCAGAGGTTACTCCTGGTTCTACACTCAGGGATCACTCCTGGCAGGGCCCAAGGGACCCTATGGGATGCCGGGGGTCAAACCCAGGTCAACTTGTGCAAGACAAACGCCCTCCCCGCTGTGCTATTACTCCAGAACCCTGTGAGTTACTTGTTTGGTTCTAACCCAGATCCCCAAATGCCAAGCACCAGGGGCCTTTGCCAAGCCGTGACTGCGAACATAGACTTCAGAGCCAGGTCTCAGGTCTGCGAACACCCAGTCACTGAGTGCCGTGTGTCCCTGGGACAGGAGCAGGACCCTCTGAGCTGGGCCCTCTAGGCTGGATTTCCTCTGTACTGGCTGGAAGCGATGACAATTATCCCGTTCATGGAGCTGTCGACCCCATGGGCACATGAAACTCATTGCCAGCATCACTAGGATGTTAACCCAGGTGTGGCCAAGAGACAAGAGCACGGGATGGGACCTGCTTGCCAGGCGCAGGGCTGCAGGGTCAGCAGCCCTCCCACTCCCCACCCACACCCATAATGAAGATGGCAACGCATCCTGAAGAGGACAAGCAGGGAGGGGGGTAGGAGGGGGGGAGAGGGGAAGGAGGGAGGAAGAGGAGGACGAGGAGAAGGAAGAGGAAGAGGAGAAGGAAGACGAGGAAGAAGAGGAGGAGAAAGAGGAGGAAGAGGAGGAGGAGGAGGAAGAAAAGGAAGAGGAGAAGGAGAGGAAGAGGAGAAAGAGGAGGAAGAAGGAGGAGGAAGTAGAGGGAGAGGAGGAGGAGGAGGAGAAGGAAGAGGAAGAGGAGGAGAAAGAGAAGGAAGAGGAGAACTAGAAGGAAGAGGAGAAAGAGAAGGAGGAGGAGGAAGAAAAAGAGGAGGAAGAGGAGAGAAGGAAGAGAAGGAATAGGAAAAGGAGGAAGAGGAGGAGGAAGAGTGGTGGAGGAGGAGAAGGAGTAGGAGAAGGAAGAAGAGGAGGAGGAGGAGGAGGAGGAGGAAGAGGAGGAAAAGGAGGAAGAGGAGGAGGAGGAAAAGGAGGAAGAGGAGGAGAGGAAGAGGAGGGGAGGAGGAGGAGGAGGAGGAAGGAGGAAGGGGCGTCTGGAAGAGCCCCTGAAGGGCTGCCCCTCGGGGTCCCCTTCGGAATGCGAGGGAAGTACAGCATGTAGCTCTGGCCACTACCGAGACATCCTGGCCTTCACGTCCCTGACCTGGGCACTGGGCAGCGCACAATGGCCGGAAGAGCCACTCGCGCCCAGCAAAACAGACCGTGCCCGCCGCCTCCCCGCCGGCCACTCACCAAGCCTGCCCGCTCCAGCGTTCCGCCCACCAGGCCATGGCCAGGCCTGCTCCAGAAGGCCCTGGGACTCCCTGGCTTGTCGGAACTGACCCAGCTTGGGCCCACCCGGCCCTGCCGACAGGTGGGTGAGGGCTGTGCCAGCACTGGGTGCAAATCTTGCCTCACTTCAACAGAATGGCCTCAAGCGAGTCACACACTCTCCAAAGCCCCCAGACAGACGGACTGGCCTGAAGCATCCCCCAGCCTTCCAGGGCAAGCCTGGGGAGTGCGGGAAGCCCCCCTCCCCCGTGTTACTCAGTAGCTGGGGCCTATGATCCCCCGCGGGGAGATGGCAGGGTCACCTGGAAGTTCTGTCATTCTTCAGAGGCTTCACTCACACTGATGGTACCAGCTTGGAACCTGACACCTCACCGCTGATGGATGCAGCTGGACTGAGACAGGGGTGCCTGGCACTGGCCCCCTCATCTCTCTGTGAACCCCTGGTTCTGCCCTCTGCAATGGACTGGAGAGGCACAAAGGGCTTCTTCTTTATTTTATTTTTTATTTTTTTTGCTTTTTGGGTCACACCTGGCGATGCTCAGGGGTTACTCCTGGCTGGCTCTCTGCTCAAAAATTACTCCTGGCAGTGCTCAGGGGACCATATGGGATGCCAGGAATCAAACCCAGGTCAGCTGCGTGCAAGGCAAACGCCCTCCCGGCTGTGCTATGGTCCAGCCCTAGCACAAAGAGCTTCTGTCCCATTCAGTTCCAGCAGAAATATCACCGGCCCCAGCAGCAGCTGTACCAGGCCTGGCCCCACAGCAAACAGAACAGCCAAAATGAAAAGCCCAGTCAACCCTGTCCTGGCTTCAGAGCGCGTCTGCTGGGATGTTACTGGCGGCTAAAAGTCCCAGGTCGCCTTTTCTCTGCTTACCGCGCCTTCAGAAGGGAAGGCAGGTGTGAGGGGCACTGTCACAAACGCACACCGGAGATGGAGGGGGACAGCTTGGGTCCCTGGCCCTTCCCACCCCGCACTGGCTCCAGAAAGCACTGGAATGCAAAACTAGGATTAGGAACGCAGCGTTGAATAAGTAGGTAAAGGGAGATGCACGGACTGCGCTCATCTTTGGAATATAAAGTAACAGAATGGGAGACTAACACCCAAGAACAGTTGAGAGAAGCACCAGGAGATTCTCTCCATGGCTTGGAAGCCAGAAGCGCAGATAGAGAAGGGAACTCCAAGTAAAGGGAACAGCACGCTCGGGATGGGAGATGCGTGCTGAAAGTAGACTATAGACCGAACACGATGGCCACTCAATACCTCTATTGCAAACCACAACATCCTAAAGGAAAGAGAGAGCAAAAGGGAATGCCCTGCCACAGAGGCGGGGTGGGGGTGGTGGGTTGGGAGTGGGTGGGAGGGTTACTGGGATCATTGGTGGTGGAGAATGGGCACTGGTGGAGGGATGGGTACTGATCATTGTATAACTGAAACCCAGGCACGAAAGTTTGTAAGACTACAACTGTACCCCATGGTGTTTCACGAATAAGAATTAAAT